>NC_133501.1:577219-597215 GCF_025370935.1 Choristoneura fumiferana
TATCCCAAATGCAACCATAAAGCAAGGCCAAAGTCAAAGGGCATGTATTGCAAATTACGATAAAAATAAAGTAAATAAAAAGTATTTACCTTACATTAATCTATCCAACAATAAATAACCGTTTAAGCGACAGTCGCGTTCCCAACAGCTTAAATATTCCTGTTGAGATTCAAATATTCAACATTAAAATCTGTCAATTTGATAAAGATCCCGGCAAACAATATATCCGATCTGAATACTTGGAAACTTTTGAATCCCATCCAAGCGTTTGTTAAGTGAAGCAATCTGGCCCTGTACTACGAAATTCAAAATTCGAACTTCGTATCTTGCTGTCCCACTGACGCTGATATTATTTAATACGAGAGTGAGAGGAACGGTACGATACGAACTTCGATATTCGAATTTCGTAGTAGCCTCCTGAATCGTCCCAATAAATAAAGTCTAAGTAAAATGTTTCTTCAGTCAAGTTTGTGGGAAGTACGAGTTTATATTGTCGTTTGTTTTGTTTTAGAGTTTATTATTTGAATAATAATATTTTTTATCAAACGGACATTCTTGTTGCAAAATTTCCTTATAATAGATGGAACTAAACAAATGGATATAATATTAGAGTAGTAGTAGTATTTTGTTATAAATATAGTAAATCTCAATATTTGCATGACTTATAAAGTTTGAATGTATGAGACTCATAAATCATTGAACATCGTGTAATGTACTACATTCAAAGCAAATAAATAAATTTCATTTCATTTCATTTATTGTCAGATGAGACATTGGTTTATTCCTTAAGCATTGGCCGCATAGAAAACTAAAAAGAAAACTAGCTTTCTATGGAAATCTCTGATATTCCCCTGCAATGGCACCCATATTATGTTATTTTCAAGAAATGCGTCTGTGTGTTGTACGTTTGTCAGTCAGTAATAGGGTTTCCGTTTTTACCCTTTGGGTACAGAACCCTAAAAAGGTGTTTTCGTTCGAACTGCAACCCATCTGTCCAACAAAATGGTCCAATAAGGATTCCGTGTTGGCCAACTTAATTACCAAACCCTAAAAATCATGACCTTTCTTAACATCTATCTGTAAATCCTTGAAAACTTCTTTCCCGCTTTTATTACCTACAAATACTAATTAATCCTCTCCTAATAAGAGTAATAGCGAAACTTCTCGTGTTAATTACCAGCCAAGTTCGCTTTTGGTCTCGCATTTCATCAAAATTGGCGCAGTAAATGGATTAAGTGGCAATAAAATGGAGTATTAAAGCGAAGGAGGTTCTTTTTATATATACCGGGTGGGCTCTGTAAGAGGAGAAAGAAATGAAAACCCAGGTTCTGCTATTCAAATGGAACTACGTTTTAGTTCTGCAATATTAAAAAATTAAGTAATTTTATCATTATGTTTATTCCAAACAAATTAAATGGTATTTTCAATGTACGGCATCCAATAGCCTAAATGACATCACCTGTCACGTAACAAAATGACGGAACTTTAAACTATAATAAAAATAAAAATACAAGTTTATTTTAAGAGTTGTATAACTAAATTAGCTCAAAATGAAGAGTGAAAGCTGTGGTTTAACTTTTTGCTCCTGTTACGGGGCCCACCTTGTATAACCTTTTAACAGATGAAGAAAGCCCGATGGTTTAATTTAGGTTAGTTAGGAATGGAGATATTTCGGCTTTCTATCTTCGATTGGATGAGATGTCTGGATGACCTGGTTAAAGCCGTGGGTTGATGGTGGCGGCAGGCCGCTTCCAACCAAAGCAACTGGAGGTCTATGGGGGAGGCCTATATCCAACAGTGGACGTCCTACGACTGAGATGATGATGATGATGACAATCATCGATTTAATGAAAGTTTTCTAAGAAACAAAATATTGCTACATGGTACATTGCCTTCACAAGTGGTCTGTTTATGTTACAGTCTTGTTAAAGATTGGCTCATTGAGTTAAAAAAAAAAATCTTGACACAAAATTAA
The DNA here is from genome assembly GCF_025370935.1 of Choristoneura fumiferana. Classification (NCBI taxonomy): domain Eukaryota; kingdom Metazoa; phylum Arthropoda; class Insecta; order Lepidoptera; family Tortricidae; genus Choristoneura; species Choristoneura fumiferana. The sequence continues at coordinate 579,195 of NC_133501.1, forward strand.
AATATCAAACTGACCAAACAATATTCCTGGCTGAAAACCCTGTTTTGAAATCACAGTTCTAAGGGTCGGAACCCTTACCCAAAGCCTTATTACTGAGACTCCGGTCTGTCTTTCTGCCCGTTCGTCCGTCCGTCCATCTCGCACAGGGCTCTATCTCTTGAGCCGTAATAACTAGACTTGAATTTTTCACAGATTATGTATTACTGTGGCCGCTATAACAATAAATACTAAAACAGAATAAAATTGATATTTAAGGGGGGCTCCCATACAAAAAAACTTGTTTTTTTTTTTGCTTGGTATTAATAACGGCAACAGGTAGACGCTTGAAGGGCGTTAATTCGAGCGTTTCATTCGCCTCATTTATCTGGTGTCAAGGGCAGACCTCTTGAGGGGAGGTTTGACCTTAAAGGAGGCCTAGTAAGTTATTCCTTGAGTAAAACAATAAGACTTTTTAACAATTTTTTAATTAAAAATTGAACACAAAAAATAACAGGCCTAGTTTGACAAAATTAAAAGTAAAAGTATTACGAGAATCTCAGGTAGTAAGTTCAAGCGATTTTATTGAGAGGTGGTTCTGATTATTCGGTCTCCCTGGCCTACACTTCCCTGGAGTCGGAGAGAAGAACCCGGAGCGAAGAGGCTGGCCACAGCAGGGGGCCTGGTCCAGCTGAGTGGTCGTCGGTGCCGAGGTCAAAAGGGGCCTTAGGGCGGCAGAACGAGCAGCCTGGACAAGTGTTCCACGCCGGAACGATCAGGGTCTTGGACGAGCCAGGAAGGATGTGCAGTACTCCGGAAGTTAAGGCCGTCAGGGCTTAGTGTCAGGTTAGGGCGTAAAGGAGCCGCCTGAGCCGTGAGAGCTGTAGCCGAACGGAGCTTTGAAAGTTGTAGCCGTGCAGAGCGGAGAAAGCTGTAGTCGTACGGAGCTTGTAAGCCGTACGAAGGTTGTAAGCCGTACAAAGGTTGTAAGCCGTACGAAGGTTGCCCTGTAAATTAGGTGGTGTCAGTTGTGGTCCAGTGCTAGATTGTTTGCCAGTCACTCCTCTGCAGCGATGCCCCAACTCTTAGGGCGAGCTGAATTGCAGTGAGTGGCAAGGACAATCATACGGAGTTACAGGCAGGCAAAGGAAAGTGATTCTAGTTTTATATAATTATTAAAAAAAACAAAAGGTAAAAATAAATAGCCTAAGTGACCGTTAAAATTTGAAATACAACAGTTCACTAATTAACCGTTAGAAGATTAGTTTTGAAATTAAACGTCACATAGCTGAGTTTGAATTTATTTTAACACCGGTAAGCATCCGTTGCATAAAAGTAATAAGCATTAACATAGGTTCTGAGTTTATAACAACGGATGAGAGAAATTAACAAGTGTTAAAATATTAAGTATAAGAAATGTTTGAAATAAAAGATCCCTAGCCAGGGGAAGCCTTCAGTTCAATTACACAAAGTTAAATTATAAGGAAAATAATTATAATAAAATACACAGAAAAACACAAGAGTTAAATATCAGAGAACTTACCAAGTCTGGGCGTATGGAGCTTTCGAGGGAGCTGTTTACTGTAGTGTGAGTTGTTGAATGTGTGTTTTACAGCTGTGCTTCAGCTTTTAAGGGCGAGAATATTACAGTTAGAATTCCCCCGGTCACAGCTGATCGACAGCACCCCCCTTGGCCGACAAAAACGGTCAAGGGTGAGTTGGTTATAGATATATTTAGTCGTACAAACTCGTGTAGTAAATGAGTGTAATAAAATGCCTACTTTTATAAAATAAATAAGTAAATAATAAATAAATATTAAATACATATTATTACGTAAATAAATAAGTCAAGAGAAAACTACGGTGGCGACCTCTAGAGTTCGTCCGTCATTCTGCTCAGAGATCCCTTATTGAGGAAAGCGCCATCTAGCTTACACTGAGCTAACTAAGATGTCAGCGATCGCCTGTGTGCATTGTGACACTGGTCACATTTTATACGAATTGGCTTTAAATTTTGATGTCGTTTTTAAGATTATTTGTAAGTGTTCCTGTATTTCTACCCGATAACTAAAAACTGTATTTATAAGAATATTCGGCCATTTTTACAGAAAAGTATCCAGAAAAATGAGACGATTGAAACGCTCCAATAAACGCCCTGAAATATTCCTGATGGTAAGAGATCACCACCGCCCATAGACAACTGCAACACCAGGGTATTGCAGATGCGTTGCCAACCTAGAGGCCTAATTTCACCGGCTGTCTTACTCTCTCTTAGTTGTATAATCAATTTAAAAATAAATAATTAATTATTTATTTATTCTGGAGAACCAACAGCGTATAACATACAGATTAAGGTTCTTGCCGATAATAGCAGTGTAGGTACAAATAATAATAATTAATTATTGACATAAGTTGTTTAAAGTCTATCTTGTCGATATTTTCCTATAACAAAAGCGATTCTACACTTGGATAAAAACTTCAAGACTTTTTTCGAAACTATTCAGAGAGCGATTGCTTAGGTTCTTTTCATAATGGCATCCTATCAGTTTTATGCTCGTAGTAAAAATACTTCCACATAAAACGTAATATTTGGTCCAAAAAAGACTTATTTAACGTAGTATCGTCACGCGATATGCTCGTTTTGTAACTGAACCGCTCACAAATATGGTTTCAGGAGCAAATATGTTCCGAACGTCAACTTGTATGTTTTATTGACGATTTAATGGATTATCGCATCGCGCAAGTTAAACCATTTAGTTTAGGTCAGGGTTCAGTAAAACGCTTGAAATAGAACCGGCGAAGTGAGGCTGGACACGTATGCTGATATTTCTGTAGCTACAAATATAAAAGGCAATAAAAAAAATACATTCTGCACTATTTTTATAATTCCCTATTCCGTTAATAAAGTATATTATAAACTTACTGTCACTCTGGCGTTACAATTAAGAAAGTTATTTTCTTTTATATTATTTTTAACAAAAAAGTAGCTATTGTATAAAATATCTGTGAGTAAAGTCAGTCGTGTCATGAATCTGTCAGTTTTTAACCCCCGACGAAAAAGAGGGGTGTTATAAGTTTGACCGCTATGTGTGTCTGTGTGTCTGTGTGTCTGTGTGTCTGTGTGCTGTCTGTGGCACCGTAGCTCTTAAATGGGTGGACCGATTTGAATGCGGTTTTTTTTATTTGAAAGCTGGTTTCTAGCGATGGATCTTAGACATGATTTATCAAAATCGGTTCAGCCGTTCAAGATCATCAGATCTTTTGTTCGCTGCGGTAGGAATCTTAGACGCATAATGATATTTACTTTTACTTTCAACATATTTGGACCTAAAATTGAAACACCCATGTATGCTATAACCTACGCAAGATTATGGAATCTCGGCCTGATGCTGCAGCCAGGATATCCAGAACACTAGTAGGTACACTTAATAAAACTATAGCAGATATATCGTGTTTGGGTTCGTTTTGATCAGTATTTGATTCTACAAACAATGCAATGGTGGCAACAGGATGAGCTGATGCTGCAGCCAGGTTATCCAGCACAATAGTACACTCTATAAAAAATAATAGCACATATGTCGTGTTTGGATTCGTTTTGATCAGTAATTGATTCTAAAACAATGCAGTGGTGGCAACACGACGAGCTGATGCTGGCAGCCAGGATATTCAGCAACACCAGTATACTCTTGAAAAAATAATAGCAGATATGTCGTGTTTAATTCCTTTTGATCAGTATTTGATTCTACATACAATGCAATGGTGGCAACACGAATGAGCTGATGCTGCAGCCAGGATATCCAGCACATACGGCTGCACCATTTCAAAACATAGTAAGGGACATTAAGCTAATTTTACAGGAGAGAGAAAAAACATGTTTTGTCTCAGCCGTACGAAATTTTGCAATATTCGTTCCAAAAGTGATACTTCTCGGTTTATTAGATTAAGCCGAATATCCAGGTAATATATATATGCACTTAATTTCCTATATTGCATGTTTTATGTGCCATACTAGTTTTGAAATTAAACTCAAATAAAAACTTATAGTGAACCGATCAATTTCAAAACCCAGTATGTGTTGTCACTTTGTCATGATCTAAGAGGCTAAAAAGACTAAAAATCATAAGTTTAATACGTGGACCTTTTTTCAATTTAAATAAAACAAACAGTCAGCTAAGTAGTTGTTCATTACAATAATTTATTATAAAAATAAAAAATACGGCACCAAGTCTAATTTTTTTACTTTATATTATCCAACTACCTATTAATTACCATAATTACCATTACTATTATTGATTACTGAATGGGAGATTGATCCAAATATTTTTTCGGGACTGGGTATCAGTGGTACTAGTTTAGGAGCGGATTCAGGAGCGGAAACAACAGGTTGACTTTCATTTTCTTCTGGAAACATTTCTGGAGAAGGAGTAGGGGGCTCACTTTAATTTTCTTGCGGAAGTATATATATCATAAAAGCAAGATGGTTCTATTAGTAGTTGTGGTGTAGAAGCAAAGATGAGCAAATAAGCGACGAGGTAGTATTTTGAACGTAGTCGTTATTAATGGGATGAAATAATAACATAAAATAGCAAAAACTAACACCGAAAAAACATGAAATGTTAAATGCACAGACATAAAACATAACACAAATGCTCAAGCTCAATAAAACCATGAACACACACTCCCACGCTCAATAATAATACAGTATGATTACTTCCGATTTGGCACTCGGCAATTCTCGGCATACCTACATCGAGAGAGATCTGAAGTGCAATAGGTACTTAGGCAGAGGTTTTGATTAATTACATTGAAATAGGTTGGGTATTTTATGTGATTAAATTCTGGGTTTTAAAATAAGTATCCTATGAAAAGCACGAACATTTACGGTTAAAACTGAGACGTCCCGAGTATTAAAGTAGAAATAATTTTATTGTATGAAGCGTAATAATTAAATATCCAAACATTTTGCAAAACATGTGTGTTTGTATGTGTGTGTGTTTTTGTGTATGTTTGTCCGTCTTTCACGTCGAAACGGAGCGACGGATCGACTTGATTTCAGGCATAGAGATAGTTTAATGGCCAGAGAGTGACATAGGCTTCTTTTTATCCCGGAAAAATGCACAGTTCCCGAGGGAACAGCGCGCGGTAACCGGATTCCCACGGGCGAAAGCTAGTATATATACATTTACTTACACAAAATGGTTGTTGTCTAAATTCAAAGCGTTGTTCACTATACGCTTGGTGCGATTGCCTTATTTCATTCATTTATTAGCCAAAATTACGCTACGTTTTAGCAAAATTTTAACGTTACACGTGCATACAAACTCAATCTTGGCTGGCAACTGCGCGTTTAAATGAAGTTCGAACAGCTCCAGCGCAATAGCATGAAGTTAGCGCGGGAGCACAGTGCTGCAACCAACGCGTCAAAATTAATAAGAACAACGTACCTATAACATTTGACTTACAAAAACTAGTAACTTCAACTAACAAACACATACTAGTTTCCAAAAAGTTACAATTAAACTCGTTTGACCATATCAAAACCTAGTAAGTCTCTCTGACTTTTTCAAAAACCTAGTAAGTGCATGTCCCATACTAGGTTTTTGAAATGGTTTGTGCCATACTAGGTTTTGAAATGGTCAAGCCAGTTTTTTCTGTACTTACTAGGTTTTGGAGTACTCGTATCTCTGAAGTTGAGCGAGATAGGCCTCTAAATGTTTTTGTATCTTGTAGGCACTTGCTAGAAACCACGTTTTAAGCAAAAATCGCAAAATTGAGTTTTTGAGACTTACTAGGTTTTGAAATGGTGCAGCCGACTAGTACACTCTATAAAAATAATAGCACATATGTCGTGTTTGGAATCGTTTTGATCAGTAATGATTCTACATACAATTCAGTGGTGGCAACACGACGAGCTGATGCTACAGCCAGGATATCCAGCACACCAGTATACTCTTGAAAAAATAATAGCAGATATGTCGTGTTTGGATTCGTTTTGATCAGTAATTTGATTCTACATACAATGCAGTGGTGGCAACACGACGAGCTGATGCTACAGCCAGGATATCCAGCACACCAGTAGGTATACTCTTGAAAAAATAATAGCAGATATGTCGTGTTTGGGTTCGTTTTGATCAGTAATTGATTCTACATACAATACAGTGGTGGCCACACGACGAGCTGATGCTGCAGCCAGGATATCAGCACACCAGTATACTCTTGAAAAAATAATAGCAGATATGTCGTGTTGGATTCGTTTTGATCAGTAATTGATTCTACAAACAATGCAGTGGTGGCAACACGACGAGCTGATGCTGCAGCCAGGATATTCAGCACGCCAGTATACTGTTGAAAAAATAATAGCAGATATGTCCGTGTTTAATTCTTTTGATCAGTATTTGATTCTACATACAATGCAATGGTGGCAACACGATGAGCTGATGCTGCAGCCAGGATATCCAGCACACTAGTACACTCTATAAAAAATAGCACATATGTCGTGTTTGGAATAGTTTTGATCAGTAATTGATTCTACATACAATTATTGGGATAGGTCAGTTTGGAATCAAACGCAGTTTACAAATTACAAATGTAATTTCCATTTTTACACTTATTTAAAATCACACACCAATAGTTATATACTTTGAACATTCATCCGAAAAACAATTATTAATTATTAATTTACTTAGACAGCACTTGTCTGACGAACGCCAAGCGAGCAAGTGACCCGCTTATCTGGTTGCCGTTCTGACCGCGATTACCGTTGCGTTTCTCTTACCGAGTCACGTGACATCCGGATTTAGTCAATTGACTATCTAATAATTAATTTAAGGTAATCGAACCACTTGCAGACGGGAATAATACCCAAATAATAAATAATTAATAATAGTAGGCTAACAGCTCGGCCATCCTGTTTAAGCGAGTCCCTTCGCTTTTAGTCACGCGTGACAATGTCAGACGTAGGTACCTAATTCGAAGTTAATAACGAATTAAACTTAACTATAATTGTAGCTTATTAAATAACGATCAAATTCATTGCTGGCAATACAACATTCATTGTAAATACAATAACATCATGAGGACTTGTATTATATTTTTATCGATTATATAAAATAAAGTTATATCTCATTATGCAGGCATAGCGATAAAATCGTAATAAAGTTACAGTAATTAGTGAACAAAATATAAATGCACGGTATTATAATCCTTAATATTCTAATACATAAAAAATATGAACGTCTTTGATTTAATTAATTTATTTATTTATTTAATCGTATCTTTCCTTTTTATTTTTACTCATTAACATAGACCATAACTGTAAAATAATAATCCCATAATATAGCAAACATTTATTTATGTATACATTTATGCTTACTCGCTTTCTGTAGTACTATGGCTCGATTCACTGGATTCCAAATCTCTAGTAAACGTCATCCAGGGTTGTATTTTATCAATTGATATAATAGCCTCATACCTCCTACCGTTTTTTCTGGTCATGGGTGTGTCTTCTACTACAAACCTGTCATTAGGTAGCACTTTCATTACACGATAAGGACCTTGATACTTAACTACAAGTTTTTGCGATTTGCCGTCATGGGGGACCTGCCTTTCTATACGCACTAAGTCACCTTCTTTATACTGCCTTGAAGGTTTCCTGCGTTTATTGAAATTGATTACATCTTTTGATTGTTGTTTCCTAATCTTGTTACTAGCATCTTGTCTAACATCCGTTAACTCATCCACGGGAATTTTGTTTAACGTATCGTTAATAACGGAGCTTAGGATACCTTCTGTTCTGCTAGTAATGTTAAAACCAAATAATAGTTCTGAGGGACTTTTTGTGTTGTTTTGTGTTTAGTGGTGTTGATACCTACCTGGATATCGGGAATACGCTCATCCCATGTTTTTTCGTCCTGGCCATGATTGGATGTAGCTAACGCATCCAAGATGGTTCTGTTGAACCTTTCAACTTGACCATTTGCCCTCGGGGTCGCAACTGCGTTAATAACATGCTTGATTCCGAAGGTCGTAGTGAAGTCGCGAAAGGTCTTACTCGTAAAGCTCGAACCTTTGTCAGTAATAAGACGAGTTGGAACTCCAAAATAACTTACGTGCTCTTTGATGACCCGTATGGTTGTAGTTGATTTGGTATTTCTCACGGCTGTTATATTCACGAACTTAGTAAATCCGTCAACCAACACTAGCAGATAACAGTTGCCCTTTTTGCTGGCTATGAACGGGCCTAAGTGGTCCGCGTGGACTGTGTGGAAAGGCGTACTTACCTTTTCTATCGGATGGAGTTCACCTTCTCGTTTGCCTCCAGGGGCTTTGTGATGGGCGCACTCGAGGCAAGAGGACACATATTTTTTTACGAAGCGCCGCATCCTGGCAAACCAATAGTGGTTCCTAATCCGTTGCAGGGTTTTGTCGAAACCACAATGTCCCACATCGTCGTGGTTCATTTTTAGTATCTGCCAACGTACACTCTTCGGTACTAACCATTTTAGTTCATTGTTGACCACGCGGTAGACACGATCGTTTTTAAGCTGATAATTCTTATGGACGTCCGCAACCTCCGCAGATCTAGGGTCAGAGAGAATATTTTTGATATTCCTTACCTCTTCATCTGCAGTTTGGACTGTCATTATCCAGTCTTGTTCAGACGACTGTATTTGTAGCACATCTAAGACATGTAGTTCACTGGGAGCTGAATCGACAGGGTTCCTACTCAACGCGTCTGCATGAGACATCCGTGCTCCGGGTCGGTACTCAATCGTGCAATCATACTCTTGGAGTTGTACCCACCATCGGGCGATGCGAGAAATAAGATCTCGCTTTGTCAGAGTAGATCTGAGCGCGTTGCAGTCAGTCAGGATCTTGAAAGAAATACCTACCAGATATACCCGGAAACGGTTGAGTGAAGCGATCACTGCCAACGTCTCCAGCTCAAATGAATGCAATTTGCGTTCATCAACACTCGTCTTGCGGCTAAAATACGAGACTGGCTGTAGTACTCCACTAGAGTTACGCTGTAAAAGGATACCTGCCAGTCCTTCCTTGCTCGCGTCCGTATGTAGCTCGGTTTCCGCTTTTGGGTCATAAAGGGCGAGAACTGGGCGGTTTACAAGTAGTTGTTTGACCTTTTGGAACGCTTGTTGGTGCTGATCGTTCCAAGCCCAACCACAGTCTTTCTTTAGGAGGTCTGTCAATGGGGCCTAACGGTCGCATAATCTTTTATGAAACGTCTAAAGAAGCCAGATAGCCCCAGAAATTGTCGTAGTTCATGTTGGTTGGTTGGTTCTCGGAACTTTGACACTGCGTCAGTTTTCTTACCACCTGGTCGAATCCCTTGAGCGCTTACTTCAAAGCCCAGGAAGTCTATTGTACCTAGAAAGAAGTTACACTTACTCAACTTGAGGGTGAGACCCCCTTTTTTTAAGAGCTCCAGTACTTCTACTAGTCTCTGGATACCTTGGGCAAAGTCTCTTGATGGGATTAGCACATCGTCCATGTAGACTATTGCATATTTTACCTGAGCTTCTCTGAGTATCTTGTGAATCGTCCTCTGGAACACCGACGGCGCGTTCACAAGCCCAAAAGGCATGCGATTATACTCAAACTGGCCGTCGGGTGTCACGAACGCAGTTTTGTCACGAGAGTTAGCAGCAACTGGTATTTGGTAGTAGCCCGAAGCTAGGTCCAATGAAGTAAACATTGTATTCCCCGCTAGCAAGTCCAACTGGTCTTCTACTCGCGGTAATGGGTAATGCTCCTTTTTCGTCTTCCGGTTAAGAGCCCGGTAGTCAACGCACAAGCGTTTCTCACCTGTCTTCTTTTGTACCAGCACAATGGGACTAGCGTAGGGAGACGAGGACTCACTAACGATGCCGCTGTCAACCATCTCTTGCACCATGTCCCTTACTAGTTGTCGTTCAGTATGTGACATACGATAAGGTCGGTATACGACTGGTTCAGTGTCTTCAAGCTCGATCACCATTTCAGTCGCATTCGTGAACCCCAGGTCTTTAAGTCCATTAGAGAAACAATCTTTATACTGTACCAGTACTTGCTGTAATTCACGGCGCTGATCCTCGGTTAGTTCCGGGCTGCAATTCACGGTTTTGGTCCCAGAGTTCAAGATTTCGGCGCTGCAAGAGTCCAGTGTACGTACCTGATTTGGCATAGGACTGTGTAGTGACCTTGTCAACAGAGTCCCTTTATCTATTGACAACTCGCCCGAGGTTATGTTGTAAGCTAAAAGGGCACCACAGCCGTTCCTGATTTCATACATACCGGGAAAAAGATAATACTGCTTCCCTTCTCTGCCCCTCAGGGAACCATTAACGTAAACATTGCAGTTAATGTCGGAGTTTGTTGTCACACCTATAGGACGTAATACATTACCACTTAGTTTGGTATCCTTTTCCACAACGAGGTGCAGACGATTCTGTGGGAGTCTTTGGAAAATGATCTCAGTGGGTGTTTTAGTGATGACTATGTCAGGTCTTTCAGTGAAGGAATGCCCTAATAAAGCAGGGTGACTTAGCACGTGATCATCTACAATAAACATCTCTATTGTTTCCTGAAGTCCTTGGACTTCTACGCTTACGATCGAAACACCTATAGGACAAGTCAAATTACCCCCGATGCCTTTCAGTAATGGCAAATTGTCCTGACTATCGATTGCGAGGTTTAAAGCCTTCGCTGTACTAATCCTAATCAACGAGCACTGACTCCCCAAATCTACGTGACACTTTACAGCGACGTCGTTGATTTTTACGTCCAATATGTATTTGTCGATGGCATTATCCCTGTCAACTGCTACTTTAGAAACATCCTTTACGTTTTTATCTTTGCTTGTGGTCTGGTCATCAACCTTGCTGTTTGTAGTTCTGTTTTTATAGCAATTAGACGTTAAATGTCCTAATCTATCGCAAGACGTGCATTTCACAAGTGGTTTAGTACATTTGAAACTAGGGTGACCGGTTTCATTACAGTTGAAACATCTAATGCTACTGTTACTAGAACCTACTCTACTGGGTCCAGGCCTGCTACTTGACAATGTCCCACTACGATCACTGAACCTTTTTGAGAATGTTTCATTATTATTGCGAACTTGGCCCACCTTAACAGATCTAAAATACTTGAGCACTTGCTCAGGCTCTTTAAATTGTGCTGCCTGAGCACCTACCTTTACTGCACGGTCCTCAACGGCATAAAGAAGGCAATCTACTGCCTGCCTTCCAGTAATCTTACACCTATTCAACAAGTTAATTTTTGCGTAATAGTACTGTTCCAATGATTCGCCGTACTTAACTTTCTTTGCCAGCATTTCCGTCAGAAGTTCGCAATAATCTTCACGACACGGAAAAGACTCTATCAACTTTTGCTTCCATTGCGGCCATGTAAACAAAAGCGTTGACAGACCTTGGTACCATGTTTTCGCAACTCCGCTTAACTTGGGTAACGAATAGTGGATGGTCGCTTTCTCGTCCCAACCATATATCTCCGCACATTCTTCCACTTTCGTTAGCCACGTCAATACGGTCTGCTCTTTTGACATTGGGTCAAATTCGGGTATGACATTCGTGTTAAATGTTAATTTATGCTTATCCGAACCTCTGACTTTATCGAGAATGCTGAGAAACTTATCTAACATACTATTTGTTTCCGATTCCTTACTTGTTCTACGCAGTCTTCTTTTGGGCAGCGGTGAACTTCCTTCAGAGTCAGATGAAGAATAGTCCCTCCGTCTGTTACGTCTCGTCCTTGTTCTTCTTCTCCTCCTGCCTCTACGTTCATCTTCACTATGTGAGTCACTCGACCGGCGCCTTCGTGAGCGACTCCTGATTTTCCTGACCGCATCTAACACTCCAGATCGCTTCATGTGTGCGCACCTTGCACTCGCAATATTCGGTGTATACTGACCTTGACCCTCAACCTCGGGTGCTCCTTGGTCCGTTCGTGTTGATCCTTCCCCTCGACTCAACACGTCTCGACCCTCAACCTCGGGCGTCCTTTGGTCTAACCTTCGTGCCAATCCTTCCCCTCGACTGGACACGTCGTTTCCTTGAGAGTCCGACGTACTAGGCCCTTCCCCTCGGCTAGTTCCGTCCTCCATTTCCGTAAGCGTTCTGAAACTTTCATTTAAAAGCTTAGAAGTTGTCCAGCCAATTTACGTATTTCCTTTACTCATCCTTATTCTTATCAAAATCCTTCCCACACCATGTGAAATACTTAAAATACGTGAGTACGAAATACTTAAAATACGTGAGTACCATTGACTCTACTATCGACTTCACCATCGACTCTATCATCGACTCTATCATCGACTCTACCGTCGACTCTACCGTCGACTCTACCATCGACTCTACCATCGACTCTACCATCGACTCTACCATCGACTCTACCATCGACTCTACCATCGACTCTACCATCGACTCTACCGTCGACTCTACTGTCGACTCTACCGTCGACTCTATCATCGACTTTACCGTCGAATCTATCATCGACTCTACCATGCGCAATATAAATAAGAATAAAAACTCATAATATAATAGTCCCTTTTACCAATCTTCCTTTTTGCTTCAATACCAATCGTTTCGCGTCTTTATCTCTGAGTTCACCTAAGCGATACTAGATATTATGGCTTGACATGTAATTTTATTCGCACCATCATAATTATCGCAACCTGCAGCAGGCCACTGCTGGGCCTAGGTCACATATACACACATGTCTTACATATTCACTTAACCCATATATAATATAAATACATAAATTTAAATTCACGACATCGTTAAAAAGTATGGTGTATACGTAACAATTTTTTTGTACATAATTACCCACATATCAGCTAAGAAACAATTTGAATAATGACCGTTAGTGGTTTAGACTCTTAGATAATACACATGGTGCTAACGCACGTTATTTACCATGGCGATAGGAAAAAGGAAATACATAAGAAAAAAAAGAAAGATGAAAAAGAATAAAAAAAGGGGGGGGGAATATGTACACTGTATTTGTCGTGAAATCAAAAAAAAAAAAAAACACCTTAGCATTTAAAAAGTTACAGGAAAGATTAACTTACGTTTTTCCGGGCCGTGGACGTGGTTAAGGTAATTTTAAATAACCCTTTCGATCCCACTTCTGACCTATTGGGATAGGTCAGTTTGGAATCAAACGCAGTTTACAAATTACAAATGTAATTTCCATTTTTACACTTATTTAAAATCACACACCAATAGTTATATACTTTAAACATTCATCCGAAAAACAATTATTAATTATTAATTTACTTAGACAGCACTTGTCTGACGAACGCCAAGCGAGCAAGTGACCCGCTTATCTGGCTTGCCGTTCTGCCCGCGATTACCGTTGCGTTTCTCTTACCGAGTCACGTGACATCCGGATTTAGTCAATTGACTATCTAATAATTAATTTAAGGTAATCGAACCACTTGCCGACGGGAATAATACCCAAATAATAAATAATTAATAATAGTAGGCTAACATGTGCGAGTTGAAAATTATCTATTGGGGTATCTTCAGCTGCTTGTTGTCCGCAGCGAACGGGTTCGCCACGCCGAGAGTTTTGCGAGACAACACAAAGAAGATTTTCTAGTCCATATTTCGATCTATTTTGTTCATGGTAAATTAAGTCAACTTTTGGATGTAGATTTATTTGCTGCTAAACAAAATGCAAAATGTGAACAATAATCTCCTGGCATATGGAACCAGGTTGTTTAGCCGTGGACGCTTACTGTATGCCGGTTAAAAAGAAAAAACACTAACCGACCAACCAGGTGGACAGAGTGGTTTGTCGGTTGGTAATACATCAGTATACTAACCGACCAACCAGGTTGACTACCAAGAAAAAAAATATGAACTGACTAACCAGGTTGTTGGATGAGAAATAAATACATCAACCGACCAACCATTTGTCAGTTAAGAAAAAAAAATACCACCCACCCAACCAGGTGGACAGAGTGGTTTGTCGGTTGGTAATACATCGTTTCTTGGTCTGATTTACAGTTTTATGCATTCCCACCAATTCTCAAATGCCTAAAATAGATAAAAACCGACAAAGCGGAGGGAATAATGGTTGTCCGATTTTGGCCTTCTCAACCCTGGTTTCCCACATTTAGAACTCTTATGAAATCAGACTTAATAAAATTTCACCCATGTAGAACACTTTTCTTTTCATCTTATCTACCATGCCTCATTCAAATATTTTATTAAAATTCACGATAATTTTTTAAATAAATTTGCAACCGTTATATTTTTGATTCTGGTGTATCTCTATAACGTTTAAACATACAAACCTCAAATTCGGAGTTATAATAGAGATAAATGTTTTAATAATCCATTTCAGTCTCAGGTAAAAATTAAAACTTTGTCATTTTTATGGCAGCGGCACTTCATTGAACTTAAATAAATAAATAAATAATTAGCTTGTTTTTTTTTATTTGAAATTTTTTGGTGTAGGTACTGAAATGTACACAGAAGGTTAAAATTACCTCGGCAAGACTTCCCTCTCTTTCCCCATTCATCGCTGTAGTTGCCACGAGTACATCTTGCTGGCTTCAGTCACTCGACTAGACGACTCGAAAGACGTGACTAGAAAGCATCAGCGCATCTGCGTCACCGTCTTTCTAGTCACACGATTTAACATAGACAAAGGGTACCCAAATCAACGCTTAGCATTATTTGCTAATAGCAGACCGTTTAGCGTCGGCCGCACTGACGCGGCGCGGCGGCCGCCGTCACGGCGAGTGACGCCGCGTCCGAAGCCGGACGAATGCCGGTTAACCTGTTTAACGCCGCCCACTCTCGTGTTATTTAGTGAAGTTTACGGCTCGCCAAATTTCAGCCACTAAACTGCTACATATTTTGTTATGATTAGAGTTGATCTATGTGATATCGACGTGTTAGATTTTTGTTACAGTGCTTTCATTGTAGCTTGGTGCGGGTGACACTTGATGCACGTTTCGTTTTACTAAAAAAAAGTTTCTGCGGTATAAATATATGGAAGTATATTTCAGTTGTAGCCTGAATATGACTGGCGTAAAATATTTGAACACGAAGAACTATGTTATACGAAATAAATTTAAGCTATCAGATTTATACAATCAATTAATTAAATTCAAAGCTCAATTAAATGAAGAAACGTAATATGCATGTAACGTAACACCAGAGACTCGTTTAGTGATGGGACCTAATGGATCTTGAGTTATATCGTTACTTATTAATTGGTAAGTAACGAATATTCTTGCAAACTCCGTTTAGCTTTACTTAAGTGGCCAATAATATTCCAACCTAGAATTTCACTAATATTCTCATTAAAATTAACGTAATGATCGGATTAATAATGACATTAATATTGGTTAAGATTTTAAATTAATAGTTTTATCGACTTTAGTTTCGACACTTTGACTCTCTAGTCTTGTGATATTGACAGCTGTCACCCGCATCATTCTACAATGAAAGTACTGTAATAGATGGTAGATTTTTTTGACATTCATAATATGCGTATATGTGCTTAGCCTTAATTGATAGAGATTAGATTGACTTGAGTTGTTCCTCGAGGCATTTAAAGAAATTTGAGGTAAAAGCTTGTTAAGCTTATGTTCTTGTCATTGCCAATTTTCCAGGCAGAGATAAAACTTATTTTTCCTGTTTCAGATTTGTTATTTTTAAATGAAAAGCGACAGTGTCATAACCTCGACATTTTCGGAATAATCAATAGTATCCATGGAGCTATAAGAAAATTATGTAGGTACTATTTTTGTTCACTTTTTGCCCTGTGAATTTTCATGTTAAAATGAGCAGAAACCCTTTTTCAGGGTTCCCGAGCCAAAATGGCAAAAACGGAACCCTTATAGTTTCGCCATGTCTGTCTGTCTGTCTGTCCGTCCGCGGCTTTGCTCAGGGACTATCAATGCTAGAAAGCTGTAATTTTGCACGGATATAAAGGTAAACTATGTCGACAAAATGGTACAATTAAAAATTCAAAAAATATAATAAATAGGTACCTCCCACAGACGTAAAGTGGGGGTGATTTTTTTTTCTCATCCTACCCTATAGTGTGGGGTATCGTTGGATAGGTCTTTCAAAACCATTAGGGGTTTGCTAAGACAATTTTTAGATTCAGTGATTTGTTTGCGAAATACCTATTCAACTTTAAAGTGCCAATTTTCATTAAAATCGAGCGTCCCCGTCCCGTCCCCCTCTAAAATCTAAACCGGTGGGTGGAAAAATTTGAAAAACTTCAGGATGGTAGTAAGTACATCAAACTTACAAGGAAAAATATAACGGTTGAGTTTTCTTGAGAATTATTAGATAGTTTAAGAGTGCAGCCTAAGGTATAAATATACCTAACTTGGAATATTCGTACAAAATACGAAATCCTTAGAAAAATATTATTTAATGTTTTCGTAATGGCTACGGAACCCTATTTTGGGCGTGTCCGACACGCTCTTGGCCGGTTTTCAGTGACGTATTTGGTGTCACCACCCTTTATATTATGATACGATCTTCCTTACACAGTGTAAAACAAAGTCGCTTCTCGCAGTTCGTCCCTTCAGCCTGTGTATCTATGTCTGTCTGCTTAGATCTTCTAATCTCGGTCCTCATCAATAGATAAAGTGATTGAAGAGAAAGGTTTATAAACAACTAGTAGCGCGCCCTGGCGTTGCGCGGGTGTAGTTTTGGGAAAAGAACTTGAAAAATGCCAAGTTAGAATAGACTTAGTTGTTTCTTCGCCTTTTTTTCAAAGTTGCACCTGTGGTCGCTGGACGGGTTGTTAGTGTCGTGTGTAGAGCTTTTTACTGTCTAGTGGTGGCATTTTTATGACCGTACATAATAGTAGATTGTACAAGAGCATAAGACGCGGCGAGGGTGGATAGACACGTCGAGGGGAAAATGGGTTTAATGATCGAGTTCTACACTCTACTTTTCACTTCGATATGGCGAGGAAATGAAATAGCAACAGTGGAAACAATTGTTCACTTGCTATGTGCCTTTAATTGTTCATACATTAGTATATAATTATAAAATTTTAATTTTATTGATCTATTTCGATTTAGTTAATTTTTAGTTTTATATAAATTAAATATTATAAAAAAAAATACAAACTTCTTTGCTTGTGGGTGCTTACACCTGATTGCCTTGGTCTTAGACGAAGATTTTATTTTATGCACTACATACAGCATAAAAAATAATTTTATGCCGCCTAGATCTAGCATAAATACGAACTTTACGAGCATGAGAAGTGAAGCACAACGTAATTATTAGTGTCGTGTCAACTAAACGTTTAACCAATGCTTAGTAAATCACTCAGCGCTAATTGGAGGTCAAGTCTCAAATCATAGGGTAGCGCCATTACGCTAATCACGGGTTACCCCCCACCCCCTCCCCCCGCGCTCGCCCCGCGGTCGCCGGCCGCCGGCATCCAAATAGTTTAGGTTTAGTTTGTGATGAGCCCTGGAAGTCACGCCAAACAATACGGTAGTGATACTGAAGCCGAGTTGAAGCGATGTAGTTTAATCATGTAATATAATTTACTATTTACGATTTTTACTTGAAAATCTATACAATAAAGTTTTGAACATGAAACTACTGCGAGACTCACTCAAATTAAATGGTTTTGTATAACGGATACCTCACGTCTTAAATCGAGTTTAGCTCGACATGTTTCGGGCTATTTCATAGCTCTACTTCACAGGAGCACGCGACGCGGCGGCTGCCGCAACACGCGCACTACGCGCCGGCGCTCTACCACATAATAAGTAATAGTACCGTACAGAAGGCGTTTGCAGGTGGTAGGACCTTGTGAAAGGTCCGCCCGGATTGCTACCACCATCTTGCTCGCTAATCCTGTCGTGAAGCAGCAGTGCTTGCACTGTTGTGTTTCGGCGTGGAGAGTAAGGCAGCCGGTGATATTACGGGCACGTGAGGTATCCAGTATCCATCCAGTCGAATAAAAAAAAAGAAGGAACTCTCTCGAACAAACTCAAGTTTAGGTATAAATTCGGTACCTACTCTTACGACT
>NC_133501.1:598526-635112 GCF_025370935.1 Choristoneura fumiferana
TTCATCAGTCTGCTAAGTAACAGACCGATCAAACCTCAATTTAGGATTTTTATGAATAAGGCTGTTAGTTTTCTGATTGTCTGATTGACAGACTTAGGTCCTGTTTTACCACTTGTCGACTAACTTTAAGTGACGAATATCAGTGACGCCGTCTCTGTTTATTGGTCCCGAATAAACAAAGACGGCATTACTTTTATCTGACACATAAAGTTAGTCGACAAGTGGTGAAACAGGCCTTAGTTTTCTAATTGTCTGACTCGACAGAGTAAGTTTTTTTTTGGGGACATTAGTCTGTTGTTGTCATTTTTCCCATGATTTATTTATGTTATTTTTTTACTTGAAGGTTTATGTGTTTGCAGCAAAGCCAGCTGGCCCGCGAAGGCGACCTCCTGACGCGCGGAGCTGTGCTGCGGCCTGTCGCTGTTCTCTGTGGTGCTGCGGCGGCTGCGCGGCTGCCTGCAGGCCCCCAGTGGCCCCTGCCCCCGCGCCCCCCACCACGCGCCCTACACGCAGACGACACCAACGAGTTCCACCGGTGAGCACACACTGTATACACGGACAGGACACGCTGTACATATCGTCGGTCACGGGGTATACACGACCAGCACACAATATGTACAAGTATACAGGGTGGCTCATTTAGATCGGTCAGTATGGCAAATCTGAAACTATAAGACATACGAAGATATGTTCTTAGAAAACATGTCATCGATTTTAGTACCAAGAAAAACTGCATTCATACATTAAAAAAAAACTTGTACTCAACTCGGAATCGAACCCGAAGTTTTGAAAAATAAACTTACATTATTATTTAAGAATATGAAAACAATGCATTTTGTTAATTCTAGATATCTTGTTTCATAGTAATATTTATTATATACACTATCATATCAAATAGAAATAATGTAAGGTTTTTTTTTCAAAACGTCCTGGTTCGATTCCCGTACTGAGAACAAGTTTTTTTTTAATTTTGAATCAGTTTTCCTTGTTACTAAAATCGATGGCATGGTTCTAAGAACAGATATTCGTATGTCTTATAGTTTCATATTTTCCATACCGACCGATCTAAATGAGCCACCCTGTATACAAGTATATACAAGATCTGTAGAAGATATATACACTGTTAGACACACACAAGAGCCTACTGTGTTTATCTGTAGAATTGTTGAAATATTTTATGTAACTAATTTGTAACATAAACTAATTTAAAAAAAAATCATTTTCATTATATAACATTACTTATTTCCAGATTGTGGTCTGCGCTGCAATTCCTGTACTGTATCCCAGTTGGTGACACGCAGTTCACTGTCGAGTGAGTAAACGATACACAATAGTTTATTACCGAAATACTAGAAAAATATACTTTTTCATTTTTATATTTAATTTTTATTTGATAAATTTTACCTGTATTTGAAATGCGAACTTCGTTCACTATATTGCTTATTTTTCAACAGATATCGATGATTTTTACGTTATTTATTCATTTTATTTTCGAGTTTTGTATCAAGTTAAATTGTTTAAAATAAAATTTGTGTTATGCATATTCCCTATTCCACTCCAGCATTTCTTTTCTGTTTTTTTTTCAACGTGTTCTAACTAGATCTCAAAAAACGGAAAAAGATATATTTATTTAAATAGACATACATATTTTTATTTTTAGTTTTGGTTTAGCTTATATTCAGTTTTAGTTTTCTAATTGTATTTTATAATATTCACTAAAAGTAAATAAATAAATAATGACTTAAATTTTAATAGATACATTTTAATTTGTAGTTTTAGTTTGGCTTATATACAGTTTTAGTTTTCAAATTGTATGTTATAATATTCACTATAAATAATGACGAAAAAAAAGAAATAAAACATTTGTTCGTGACATGTATATGAAAGACGGAAGTAGTGACTCCGAACTTTCGTTTGACAATCGTCTTGTACCTGTTCCCTCCAGGGAGCTGTTCGGCGAGGGCCTGCACTGGGCCGGGTGCACCATAGTCGCGCTGTTGGGGCAGCAGCGACGGTTCGAGGCGCTGGACTTCTGCTACCATATACTGCGGGTGCAACGCGTGGACGGGAAAGACGAGCTGGTCAAAGGGATCGTGAGTGCCACCGACAATCATTCTACATACTAGTATTACTTATATAAAGTTATCGTGTAGTGATAGGTGTTATATGTGAATTGTACCTAATGTTATAGTTGTTTATAAGCAAACATAGCACTAAAGGAGGCATTTTGCGGGCACGTCAGTTGGTAACGTTTAAAAAAAAAAATTTACTACTATCCGTACTAAGTATTCATAAATTACTTAGTATTTTAACCCGTTATGTCGAATAATGTAATATCAAAATTAAATCAATCTTAATTTGCCTACATAATGCGTAAAAAATAGACTGCCAAAAATTTTATATCACATTCGGCTACCTAGGTACCTAGCGTACGTACCTATTGAAAAGTAAGGAGTAAAAATACTTTTTTCTGACAACTTCAAAATATTTTTTTTTTGTAAACGTTACCAAGTGACGTGTTCGCAAAATGCCTCCTTTAGTGCTATGTTTGTTTGTGAGTATGTGTATGTGTATTTGTTAGTTCTTCACATTTAAACGGCTGAACGGATTTGAATGCATGTAGAGAATAGAATAATTTTTAATGTCAGATAGCTGGACATCTGGAATAACACATTGGCTACTTTTTACCCCGATATTCCCACGGGACACGATCATCTGTACATGATCAACATTCAACTCGAAAAGAATCCTTCTGCAATGGAATTAAAAATCAAGTTGATTTGTCGCTGGTTTTTTGTGGCGTACAGAGCACGTCGCTTCGTTTGTTTTGTGGCGGTGAAGAGGTTGATATATGTCATAACGTTCTCCCCGCAGCCTCTGAAGCGTATGGTGGACCGCATCCGGCGTTTCCAAGTGTTGAACTCGCAGATCTTCGGCGTGCTGGCGCGCCACCTCGCCGCCGACGACGAGCGCGCCGGCGTCGAGCACGTGCGCTGCTTCCCCCCTCCCAGTGCGCCCAACCACCCCTAGAGGGGGGGAGGGAGATGTCAGTAGGCAGTTATGACTGATCGTTTTTAGAACCCTCTTTGCACGTTATTACTGTGAATGTAGCATTTAATCTAAGCCGTATTTCTTGATTTCCGTTTACTTCGACAGACTGCTTAGTTCATTGATATGAGATATAAACCACATGGTAATTAACTTTATGACCAATTTTTTTTTATGCGCACAATAACTTCACAGTCATTGTTAAAGGTCAAGATATAAAATATTCGAACTTGATTAGTGATGTTGTAGTGATCACGAGAGCGACATCATACATTCACTATTTTAAACTACTCTTGCTAAATATGTGAGGATGAGAATGAGAATGATTCATTTGCCAGAATACAAGATATAGTAGAATACATAAGTTGTGCTTGTACATGCGAATTAAAGACGCATTAGTGACGGACATAAAACAAACGCTGTAAATTAAGAATCTTAACACTGTTTTACTGCGCGTAATTACTCCTTAATAAGGTAGAAGCGATTTAACGACTACATGCATTGAATTGGAAATTCAACCTTATCGTTTTAGTAATAAGTTACAATATTCATTGTAATTATTGGAAATACTACTAGCTTTAAAAATATCCTTTGCCAGGTATGTATTCGATAGCTGCTTTTGATTCTGTGGTAGCATGCTCCAATAAATGGGGCCTTATTCTTAACTCTTGATTATGTTTTAAACAGGAGTTAGGCCACTTCTTGGAGAAATTAACTTCATTTCACTTGTTGAATGTTTGCTTAAAGTTAACGGGAATCAAAAAGTGTATATTATATACTTATAGAAGATTAATGTGACTGACTGAGTGAACACAGTTCTAAACCACTAGCGCTAGAAACTTGAAATCTGGCAGACATATTCCTTAACTATCATAATGGTAACTATCATAAATAATTGGACTGTAGTTATTGTAACTGTTTTATTTTAAGCTTGATTTTAAGCAGTTAAAATACGTAAATAGATTCATCATCATCATCATCATCAGCCCGAAGACGTCCACTGCTGGACAAAGGCCTCCCCCTTAGAACGCCACAATGAACGACAACTCGCCACTTGCATCCACCAGTCTCCAGTCGTCAGCGACACACAAACCGGAAGACGAAGCGTTGGCAGGCCTCCCACCAGGTGGACTGACGACATCGTAAATAGATTAAAGCAAAACAATTATAGGTACACACTTAGAAATCTTACATATGTTAACGCGTCTGTTAGTCGGGCTCGCGCACCGAGTGTCCCTTATAAATTTGTAGGTATGTCAAAATTACATACATACATACATACATACATATAATCACGCCTCTTTCCCTAGGGTACGCAGAGACCACTTCTTTCCACTTCCTACGATCCTTAAATACTTGTTTCGCTTGTCACTTTCATTATTCCCTTCATACATGCTCTTCGGTTTAGGTACTCTTGACCTGGCCTTTTTTCAAGACGTCCCTGATTTGGTCTCGAAACGTCCGCCTAGGTCTACCCCTTCCAACACTTTCAAAATGTCAAAATTATACCCTATAAACGGATGTGTCTATAAAAGACCAATGTTAGCTAGCAGCACTGCCTCTAAACAAAATATACGCAGTTTGATTAATGGTATCAAATAACTTCCCGTATATTGTCTTCATAGATAATGATACTTTTAAGTTTTTTGGTTAAAAATGACTGTAATCACCAGTTTAGACCAAAATCATGTATTTTCAATGCTCGGTTTAATGTTTAAGTTGTAAATTAAATAATTATTAACCGGCGACTAATGAAATTTATAAAAGACAAAGTGGCCAGACCACTATTTTCCATGTTTTTTTATATGACTGTACCTAATAATAATCTAAAGTTGGCTTTAAGACTCCTTATTTTAAGCTTGTATCTGTATACTACGATAAAAATATATTATTAAGTACATTATGTTATTCCATTTATTCACTTTTATAGCAAATAAAAATTTATTTATATTTGGACTTTTTATTTATGACATTTAATAAATATCAATGAATGAGATGAGAATCTGACTCACCAAATCCAGCTCCGATAGCGGAATCGAATCCGCTTATCGACCCTGACTCCTTTATTGAATCCGTTTCTTTCGAACGATCATGAATTCCCTGTGCGGGTGCCCCCAATGTGGGGTTATGAAGCGTTGTTTCAGGAGTCCGTGCTTCTACTATGGGTTCACAACTGTCTTCAAAGTGGATGTGTGACTTTGTCGAATAATTTTGTATGGCCATACAGTTTGGGACCAGAGAACATGTTTGGTGAAGTAATTCCGTTCTATACTGAAATGATGACTTTTGAATCTGTAAGTAAATTCAAACTTTTTACCGGCGTGCCCGAAAATTTCCGATTCGAACAAATGTGATCGCTCTAATAGGGTCACAATAGGGTACATAAATACATTACGCAAAACTCTGCGCAGGGGGCGACACTAGCACAAACCGTAAACAAACCGCCATGACGTCAGTTCCCTATAGTTTGGGGCCATGACGGATCATGCATGACATATTTTTATTAACAAAATAACATGATATTTACGTTGTAACGATATTATGGCATCCTACAGATATTCAAAAAACTGTTTACGGTTTGTGCTAGTGCTGCATTCTGACGGCAGAACATTGCAGTAATATTCCCTATAGGTTGGTTGGAGTTAGTAACTCCTCGGAGTCTATATTTGAAAGGATATAATAAGAAGAAAGAAGAAGAAGGATATTAGGGTTCGGATCCGCTTGAGGATTAGACTTGCATTTTCAGATTCGTATTTACCCACCCCTAGTGAGCACCAACCCTATGAGATGCAGGTTTAGTGACACTCCAGTTCAAGAAGAAACAGAAATGCGAATGTTTCAAAACGTAAAAGTCTTGTACATCTGGCAAGGTAACGGCCCCACCAAGATGAATAAAATTGAATTTACTTGATAGGGTGGATCCCTCTCACATCATCAAAATCGTCCTGTATATTTTATATTCTTTAAGATCGTTAGGATTGTTTGGAAAAATAATAAAAAGTATAAACTTTCAATTTTTTTTATTAAGACTTATGTTAATCTATGCTAAGTTTATTTCTTTCACTAACTTACAGTTAAAGATAAAAAAACCTTATAAACAATAATATATTACAACAGTTGGCTCACCGCATACATGATTTAAAGAAATGTACCTAATAAATTCTGTCGTCGACGAACCAAATATTTAAAGAAATGTAAAATATATAAGAATTTGATTGCCTGAGATGCAGTATATTTTTTCGTAATAAAATAGAAATGCATCTAATTGAATCGGAAAATCATAAGCTAATGTAGTTTTCACGGTTGTTTCTTATTTATCATAACCAAAAAGTACAACAAAAAACATCGGTACAAAACGGAATAACACGTTTTGTTCTGATGCGCAACCCTATTAAAATATAGTTATCGACATTCCCGGTTAACTTTTGACGTTTTTTTTTTTATGAAATCTTTGTCAGCCGACAGAACTAAGCTACCCACAGCCGTTACCAAGTTGGTAAATCAAGCGGAAAGCAACCCAATGCCTACGTATTTAATAAAAATAAATACTCATTTGATAAAGCGATGGCTATTCTAAATCCGCACCATTTTGTAAAATATATTTATTAGTATTAACTTGCCTAAAACTTATATTTGAAAGACAACGAACTTTTTTTACTATTTTCCTAATCAGCGAAATATCTACCTGATGTTTTATTCCGTACTTTCCATAGAAGTAACGGAACAAATTTCTATGTTTGTTGTCTCAAAAGTTAGTTATTAACCAGTGATATATTAATCTTAGGTAAATTCAAAAATCAAATAAAAATAAAATGAAAACTTTGAATTTCCTCTTTTTTACTGAAGGCATTTTTTTATACAATTGGGTTACTTACAGCAACTTACCGGAGTAATTGTTTCTAAAACATAGATTATTTCTATTTTCTAAGATCCTATTAACTTAACTTTAGGGGGCACTTTGCAAAATCAAATTTTAAAACACTTATGTACACGCAATATGCTTTTAATTTTGTACTTTTTTATCCAAAACGGGTTAAAGAATCCTTGTTCATAGAAACAATGCAATTACTTACTATTTTTTTATTTATTATTTTATACATAAATAAACAACTTAAAGAGAAAATATATTACAAAAAATGTTATAACTATTGTAAACTACTTATTGCAACTCGTCGATGTCATAGACATCATGTTTTTTTTATACTATTTTTTTATTTTATCAGTCATTTCTGGTAAGCGAAAAAGGGGCCAAGCTCTCGAAATAGGCGTACAGCTTGACTCGCAAAAGTCTGCGTCTAATTTGAAAACTAAATAAAAATGGAATCTTTCTATCACATTTTTTTTTCATTTACACAGTGAATAAAAAGTTTGGTTAGCATAGCTTATAAAAAGCTAACCTAAAATAAAAGTATTATGAAGGGAAATCAGCCAAAAATATACCATTTACAGTATAATTTAATTTATTTAAACTAACATATATTATCACTGGTTAGATTTACTGTTGCTACACAAAGGAAAAAGTGCGAAAACGAATAAATAAATAACAATAATTCAATGCACATTAATGTTTATCTTACGATAATCTAAAGAACCGCTGGTATATTTTAGGCTTCTTTCAAAATCAACTGTTAATTTGAAGTAGAAAAATAATTTTAACAAATAAATAATTGTGACACAGAAAAAAAAGTCACAAAGTTATTAGAACTGGTGGGCCAATTTTGAAACTTATCGCCGTGTACATAAAGTACGTATATCTTGCGACGACAGCGCCATTTGTATCAGCAAAGATAACTTTGTAACGATTGTAAGCATGAAATATTTGACAAAAATACAGTATCCTTTACTACTATAGTAACGCTACAGAAACGAGGTTTTTAAGCCGCCTTAGTTTTAACACGCAAGCCAGCTTGCTTATAGGCGACTCGAAAATACGTTTTCGTGGTTCATAATCGCAGATTTATTTAAGTTATATTTACTTAACTGTCATTTTAGATATAATTTTGACATCATATTATGGTAAAAAATATGGCGTTAGTTTACAAAAAAATATTTCAACGCTGTTTTAAGTACCCACTTTACAGTAGATGGAAAGCCGTGACACAGAGGAAAATGTTCTTCCGCTGTGTAACGGATTTTTGCTATTTTTTAGTACAGTTTCTCACCAAATTTTTACCTATTTTTTTACAATTTCATGGCTTATTCCAACAGGGACAGTAGACCAAAGATATAAATTTACACTAATTTCGTTTGAAATAGTGCCAAGTCCAAAAAAATTTTGTAGACAGTTTTTTTAAATTACCAGATTATGCAAAATGCTCAAGTCCTTACACAATGATGAACCGAATGTCTCCTACAGGTTGTTAGTCCAATAACGTTAAGGACTAAATATGCTTTTTGCAAATGGTTGTATAAAACACACACAGCTACGTCCCGCTCTAACGTATGAAGGCGTCTTTTTTACACATCGCTTTGTACATATTACGTGACAATGTCACATTAGATATATCTACAAATGATGTAATAATAGTAAGTTTTGTACAGATATATTTTTTTTTTGTTTGAAAGAGTTAAAAATAAGACAAAGTAATCTTGGGTGAAAAACACGTAGATATAATATTACATTATCGTATTAGTCGATATAAACTGGCATTATGCTGACAAAAATCAAAAGTACATAAACAAAACACGTATACATAAAATCATCACATATAGTTTTTCAGACCTCGCAGTGACCGATTTTATCTTTACACGCATGACGCACATGGGCGCCATGAGACGACGCACATGTGCGTCACGCGGATGTAAGCTTTTGCATCGACTAATACGTGCATGCGTACGTTGGCGGCCAGTGGGAGTGTGTCTGTCTGTCCGTGTGCTACCAGCGCGTGAACTGTCACTGCTCGTAGTTCTTGGTTTTGCGGTCCATCTCGTCGTCGGAAGTGCGGTTCATTGGGTGATCTATAACAAATGGTAAAATACCATTAGTATGATATTTAAAAGGTTGTTTTATTAATCGAATTTGAAATGAACACAAAATAATGTCAAAATGTGTCCGTTTCAATTTTGGACATTATTTCAAAACTCTTAGAATTCTTTATTCAATGAACTATTTGGCAAAACGGCGTTTGACAGGAAAAGAAAAGAAAATATCGAAGCGAAAATTGAAGTGCAGTGTTGCCACTTTATTGGGAAGGGTATCTGGTACCGGGACTTCGACCTGCAAGACATTTAAACAAAATACAGAACTGGAGCATAGTTACCCAGTGGGGGGCAAAGTAGCCTCGTATTACTGTACTTTATAAAGTACATTCGTCCGTTATTCTTAGTGTTAATTGATCCTTTATAAAGTACGCGAGGACTTAGGAGGATATATATATTTAATTAGTAGACAACTGAAAATGGACAACTATTCGAAAAATGGTAATTTAAATATTAGTAGGGTTGAGGGTACGTACCGGGATGCTGGGTCATCTTCGGCACGAGCACGACGTTGCCGTCGGCAGCTTGCTGCAGGGAATATTGCGCGGACGACAGCGGACGCCCTTCTGCGTCACGCAGGTTCTGTAAAAACGACACGACATTTAGTTTGGTTTTAGTGCGGGACATTTAGTTTTGATTTCAAAATCGGGACGTCTAGCAAAACTAGTGAGGGTAGTAAGTATAATGTTATATAACATTGAGAACAGCGCCATCTACCGTAAATCACTTGAAACACGTGCCGGTAGAGGGTAGCGAAGTGCTCCTTGACGCCCTGTCGCTTGGCGGTGACCGAGTGATGTCTTTTAAGAGACAACATTGTAAACAGCGCCATCTAGCGCAACTCACCTGGAACACGTGCCGGTAGAGGGCGGCGAAGCGTTCCTTGACGCGCTGTCGCTCAGCGGTGAGCGTGTGGTGGTCGCGCTGCGTGCGTTGCTTGCGGTCCCGGACGTTGCGCACCTCGTCGGCCAAAGACACGATCTGGTCCAGCTTGCGCTTGCGGCAGTTCTGTGCTGCCACCTGGTGGGAGGAAGCAGAGGTTAATACAATACAATACAATGACCATCCGCCGGTACAGTCACCAGCATTAATATCTGCCACAGCGGAGCGTGCAAAAATATCTGACACGTGCTTCTGGCCCTAGAAATAGAGTCGTATCAGATATTTATGCACGCTTGTTGTGCCAGATATTGGTGCTGGTGACTGTACTAACTATAGTCGGCCCGGGGAACCTTGATCCCTATGACACTGACAGTTACGCTCACGACACAACCTTGTAGCAAGCGTTACATTAGCGTCACCGTTACATTAGAATAGAATTGGAGGCGTCTAAAAATGTCATTTATTAATTATATTCCGTTGGAATTATAACAGTTCTTTACAAGAAATTATCTCAATCAGTCTACGTTTCATCATCATCCCAGCCTATATACGTCCCACTGCTGGGCACAGGCCTCCTCTCAGAACAAGAGGGCTTGGGCCGTAGTTCCCACGCGGGCCCAGTGCGGATTGGGAACTTCACACGCACCATTGAATTGCTTCGCAGGTTTGTGCAGGTTTCCTCACGATGTTTTCCTTCACCGCAAAGCTCGTGGTAAATTTCAAATGTAATTCCGCACATGAATTTCGAAAAACTCAGAGGTGCGAGCCGGGATTTGAACCCACGACCCTCTGCTTGAGTCTACGTTTACGCTCTGCAAAACTAACTTCGTTTTGAAGATATCGATTAGTGGGTAACATAGTACGCTGTCAGTGCCCGATCTATAAACATTGAAATTGTCTGCCATAATAAAATAAAGATGGATTTTTTTAATAAATTTAAATAAATGACCTGGTTCCCATAAAGAACGCGTGTTTACCGGGTAAAAAATTATGATAAGATAATGAAATGGGTGCTTTCATATTTTTGGAAAACTTTCTTTTTACTTACTTAATCTATGCCAAAAAACTTAATCACTACAACAACAACATAACAAACATTAGAAATGCAGATTATATTTTTAAAAACATGTTTACCAACGTGGCTGAATGCAAGTCACGCCTTTGCCTATAAAAAAGTTAAGTTACATCGTCACGACCCATCACTAACACGAACTGTCATAGGGATCAAGGTTCCCCGGGCCGATTATAATCGGCTAATTCGAAGGACTAGGAAGTGTGGTAATATTTACAACACAATTACTCTTCATTGAACGCCAAAACATAGCACAGTAAAGTCGCCGTCAGATATTTCAGAGCGGCCAAGGTGATCAAAAATATCGAAACATCAACTCTAATACCTTAATAATAGTGCATGTGACGATATGTACAACAATATTAAATACAGGTTTAAAGAGATTTAGTAAGTAACGCTTGTCATGCGTCGTAACAGTTCGTCTATTGCCCACTAGATGGCGCTATTACTTGGTCCACTGTACACCAGGGGGCGCTGTCACAAAGCTCACCTTATTCTTGCCGCGGCGGCGAATATCGCGTATGAGGGATAGTTGCGCCTCGCTCAGGTCATGCTTCGAGAGGCGCTCGTTGAATTCATCCATGGGCAGGTTGATGATGTCGTGGACTTCCATTGGGATGCCTACAAGACCAATAACAAGTTCAGAAATGATTACTCAACATATTGAAGGGGAATGCTTCAGTTTGCTTCACTATTTGTATGGGCTTAATGCCAAAGAGGTCCCGGCTTAGAGGGCCCCTCGTGTAAGTTTCCTGGCTTAAAGGGGTCCCGGTTTAAAGGGCCCCTGGTGTAAAGGGGTCCTGGCTTAAAAGGGTTTCGGCGTAAAGGGGACCCCTTAAGGGGACAGCGGGCTTACTCTGTCAGGAGTACATGACAAAATAATGGACAAATACAGGATTAGCTGGAGGCGGACTAAAATTTAAATGACATTTGATCCACTTGCTGCTGGAATGAACATATTTTAAATAGAATGACAAATGTCAAAATGGGTACTGAAGTTAATTAGCACGATTAATGCGAAATTTTCCGATTAAATAAGATGCCAAACCATTATGGACAACATCGGTATGTGTGTGTGCATGTCTCACCGAGTGCTTTGGCGCGCTTCTCATCCCGCGACATGTGGCCGGCGCCTGCGCTGGAGCCTCCATCCGACATGCTGCCGTCAGTCAGCCGCCGCACTAAAAAAAAACCATTAATTGAGTACAAAGGTAATTAAGATTGGTTTTTTGGAATCTTTTTGTATTTTTTATTTATATTCCAAATTTTTACTTTACGGTCATCCGAAAACCTAATTGAAAATACAAACTGAAATATAGATGCACAGAAAACCAGAAAAATAAGACCAGCACTGGGAATCGAACCCAGGTGTCCTCGCATTCCGTGCCGCGTGCTATAACCGCTACACCACTGCTGGACAACGGTAAAGGTAACGGTTTCATCAATTTGATGAATTGAAATTAATTATTCAGCCAATTATCATTACCTTTAGGTAATGTAAAGGGGCAAGTATAAAGCACGGAGACCAGCCGCTGGGGCCAAAAAGTAATCGAATGAAGAACGTCTTCAATCCTGTGATAACTAAATAATATGAAAAATGTCCCAGCCCAAAGGGAGATCTATCTAAAGGGGTCTAAAGGGTCCCAGTCTAAGGGTAGACAGGGCTTTAGGCTGCGTTTCCACCAGAGATGTGCGTGGATGCGTTGCCAGAAATGTGTCTATCATGAACCAATAGATACGCTTCATTTACCTATTCTCGCTCCTAGAGCTGCGCTGAGCGAGGACAGCTACATGAAGGGATTGGTTCATGACGAACACCTTGCAAGTTCATTGCATTAAAGTCAAAGTCAAAATATCTTTATTCAATTTAGGCTATAACAAGCACTTATGAATGTCAAAAAAAATCTACCACCGGTTCGGAAAAACCTCTGTTGAGAAGAATCCGGCAAGAAACTCAACGAGGTATATTTTTTTAAACAGATTTACAATATTATTAAATGATATGTATACATCACAAGTATTTAACACAACTTTATTTTTAACACAGTAGGTTCGCTATTTGAAGGGATCGCTAATGCGGATCGGAATTATTTCCAATATCCCTGTCCATGATATAATCTTTAACTTTATAATACGCCTTAGATATAAATGTCTTCTTGACAATAGATCTGAATTCTGTATCCGTTTCATTTATAATATTTTTTGGAATTTAATATAAAAACGTATGCAATTTCCCAGAAACGACTTTTTGGTTTTAGCCAGTCTGTAAGATGGAACTTTACGCTTCCCTGTGTTTCTAGTAGCCTTTGGCTTATCGACGTTAGTGGGAAAATCACACATGTTCTTCCTAACAAACATGATTATTTCAAAAACATAAAGCGAATTACTCGTAATACTTGAACGCCCCCTATGATGGTGATGACTAGAATATGGGTTGTGTCCTTAGAGTCCTTACCTCTCTTATCGCGTATGGCGGCCGGTCGCTCTGCAGCCACCATCGGCGCGCTGTACGTGTGGTTGTGTCGGACGCGCTCGGGCGTCGCGTACGCGTACCGCGCCGCCGCGGGGGAGGGCACGCCGGCCTGACGGGGGGGGGATTATTATTAGTAAGTGTTACTAAAATCGCTCTTGTACTTTGAAAAAGCTGAATCTTATCCTATAACCTCGTAAGTCCTATAACCATGTAAGAATGGTTTGCAGATGTTTATGGGCGGTGGTGATCTCTTACCATCAGGAGACCCACTTGCTCGTTTGCCAACCAGTCGTATAAAAAAAAAAAAAAGAATAACCGAAGAGGAGTACAATTTTTTTAATGAAACGAGGAATTTAAATTTAAATCAATAATTTCTCTAAATTTACATCTCTTTTTTTTTTATTCGACTGGATGGCAAACGAGCAAGTGGGTCTCCTGATGGTAAGAAATCACCACCGCCCATAAACATCTGCAACACCAGGGGTATTGCAGATGCGTTGCCAAACTAACGGCCTAAGATGGGATACCTTATGTGCCAGTAATTTCACCGGCCGTCTTACGCTCCACGCCGAAACACAACAGTGCAAGCACTGCTGCTTCACGGCAGGATTAGCGAGCAAGATGGTGGTAGCAATCCGGGCGGACCATGCACAAGGTCCTACCACCTGCTCTGCTGGTAAACTGGTTTGGCAAAAAACATCAGGGCTTAAGAGGGTATAGAATCCTATAAATTAGGTTAGGTTAGTTTTATAACAATCCTCAAGTAGCAAAAAGTAAAAAAAATCGTTAAAACATTTATTATTTTGAAAAAAAAAAAAACAAATTCGGAAATAAATTAGATAATTATTAGTGTTAATTACCTGCATTAACGCGTGGCTGGAGTGCGCAGTGTTAAGGTCCAAGGGCGGCTGTACCGCCGGGACGTGGGATCCCAGCTGGTGCCGTGCGCCGAATTCAACTGCGACAAACAATGTTCACATTTAGCGTCATAATAAATTACACTCGCCGCCTGCGGTGCCATAAGTAAGACTTGAAATACCAATATTTCCACTTGTATCATCTAATTGGAAATATAATAGTGGACATAAAGGTTTCGTAAATAAAAAAAACTTATTTTACGCGAAACACGTTTATAAATAGTCATTATTTCTTAGGACCTACGAGTAATGTATATTAGGAAATAAGCTCTGTTACTAATCTAATAGTCCTATGTATTCCGAAATAAAGATTATATTATTATTTTCTTTATTTTTCTTTCATTCTTAGGTTTAGGTTTTATTATTATTATTATATATCAAATTTGTCAATTAAAGGCTGACCAGGAATATAAAAAACGTGACGCGAGGGCAGCACTTCTACGTTTTATATTGCAACATTCTTTACACTTACCATACGATACCTACCGTCATATTGACACAATTGTCGGTGATGTTATTTAAAGGAATATTTTCTAATCCCTCGGACTTTTTCTATGAAGAATACTTTTATACTTTGTGAAATGATTTCCTTCCAAGGCTATGGATAATCTTCAGTATTTTAACGCACAAAAACAAAAAATAACACTTTAAAATACCACGCGCAAACAACGTTAAACGTTGACAGCAACAGACAGATGACATTTGAATTTAGTGTTACCAGTGTAAAAAACCAGTTCTATTGGTTTTCCGCAATATGGCGAGGTTTTTTATAATTCTGGTCAGCCTTTACACCATGGGCATGATTCCATTTTTGTCAATATTCAGGATGGAAAGTTTCCTTGTTAATGTTGTTGTTTCTCTTTCTTTCATAAATATAAAAGTTTACTGATGTCGTTTGAGATCGGTTTTCTTTTTCTTTCTCATTTGAATCTTCAAGGAAACGAAGAAGGCGAAGAGTCCCAAGCATCATCAACATTCTTTTTGTACTGTATGTTTGCATGAACTCACCGTTGTGCATATGCATGCTGTCATGCGGGTACACTTGCTCGGGGCACTCGTACTTGACGACCGATGGCCGAGGGGGGGTGAGGGTTTCCAGCGCGGGGGCGGGCTGGTTCTGCTCCTGAACACAACAACACAATTAGGATTAGGACTCCTGTCAAAGAAAAACAAAAATCAACACGTTTATTCTGCAAATAGACCGCGAAGGGCTCTTCTACATGTCACTTTTTATACTACCAGCGCTTTTGAAAAGATCATTGCCGAGAAGAATGCGCCGCAAGAAAGTTGTCAGAAAGATTTTTTTTTTCAAATAACATTTAAATTTGAAAGGTAACTAAACTAAAAATATATAGATTAAAGAAAAAAATACAGGAACGTATGGGGTTCCTTAGTAAAAAAACCTAGATCTAAAAATCCAGGAACCAAATAATTGCAATTTTATAGTAATATGTGTAACAAGAGTGGGAGGGGGTTAGAGTTGGCCAAATGAGTGTGACGTACGTTATGGATGGTCCCATACCTACCTGAAAGGTTTAGGTAACTATCTAAATATAAACAAAACAACGTCAATTGGAATTCCCCCATTAAACTATTTATCAAAACATTTACATTTCTGTATTGAAATACTTTAGTCTAGTTTGTATTAACAATGATAGATAAGTAAAATGTTTAAAATCCTTGAATGTGCCAAATCTGGCAGCTGAAGTTTGTTTACATTTAGTTAATAACCTAAACCTTTCAAGTATAGATAAGAGGGGATTCGATTTGTAGCATTCGAACATGGCGGATGTAGACAATATCTAATTTTGCTATTTCTGTTTCTTTGGCTAGTTGAAGAATAATTTTGATAGTGTTTTATGCGGCGATTAACCTTAACAGTGATCACAAAATTCTATATTTCTCTCGTGTCTGTCATTTTTTAATGCGCAAGTTGTCTCCGCGTGGTTTCTGGAATATAACTATCAAGTTGCAAAAACTACAATCACCGTACAACGTCCCTCTCAAAGAGAGTTTACTTTGACACTGGCGAAATTGTCCTATTAATTAGGACAGAAAAGCCATATTTTAAAAGAGAAGAAGAAGATAACAGAGTAAGTACCTGGAAGCAGCGTTTCCCAAACATATGGTGCTTCTTCTGGGGCTGGTGGGTGGTTCGCTCGCGTCCGTACGAGCCATCGTAGGGCCGGAACTTTGAGCTGCAATGGCATATCAATTCAGTTTGGAAGTCACAGGTTCAATGAGGGTTTTCACAGAGGCTATCGCTAGAAATATCGCTAGATGGCGTTAGTATCGTGAGGTTTTAAATAAATAAATAAATAAATAAAAAATCATTTATTGCCACATCATAATTACAACCCAGCAGCTACCTACGTTCCGGCAATGGGTACCAATCTCAGCGAATGCTGGACACATGGCAGCATTGGCTCCTGATTGGTTAAATAACTAAATGAGCCAATCGCAAGTAAACGTCAAAGTCCTTACGATACTAACGCCATCTAGCGATATTTCGCCTCAGTGAGAACCCTCATTATAAAGAAGACACGGAATAACGGTTTACTAATGTTTCGGCGAATAACGTTTGGCAACCTGTTTAATTTCGTAACTTTTCATTTCCCAACTGTTTAATATTTCTGAAACTGTAAATATTTCAGGATTTTTATAAAACTAACCTAACCTAACCTAAAGGGTTCTACACGATGGCCCCGAAATAAATCCTGAAATGTTTACAGTTTTAGAGTTTGCGAAATGAAAAGTTGCGAAATGAAACAGGTTGCCAAACGTTACGTTGCGAAAAGGCAGTACTCGAGGAATAACAGAGTTATTCGAGCGTTTATTCCGTACGATTTTCTTGGGCACATTTTTGTTGACATATATATTTTTTTTTTTATTTGACTGGATGGCAAACGAGCAAGTGGGTCTCCTGATGGTAAGAGATCACCACCGCCCATAAACATCTGCAACACCAGGGGTATTGCAGATGCGTTGCCAACCTAGAGGCCTAAGATGGGATACCTCAAGTGCCAGTTATTTCACCGGCTGTCTTACTCTCCATGCGGAAACACAACAGTGCAAGCACTGCTGCTTCACGGCAGGATTAGCGAGCAAGATGGTGGTAGCAATCCGGGCGGACCTTGCACAAGGTCCTACCACCTGCACATGGTACGATTCTGTTACAGTTTCCAGGTTATCTAGTAGAAGTACAGGACGTCTAAAAAAAATCTTGTTATCTGTTAATTTCACGTGTTTTTACAATAAAGAATATACGATCGAAAATGCCATCAAATTCTACAGCGCATTCATAAAAAAAATGTGACCACGACAACGAGGCTGTTAAAACGTTTGAATAACCTATTTCTCAATATACCCGCGCGTAGCCGGGGCGCGTGGCTTGCTCTCATATTTAAGTACTCGTATGTATGAGATACAAACCTGTGGAACTCCTGCGCGGAGTCGCTGCCGTCGCACCACTCCCCGTCAGAGAGGGACGGCACGCGTTCAGATCCCATGGAAGAGACGGCGCTGTCCGACGCCGAGTCGCGCTCTGCAATGTATGGGTTGTATAGTGTTGTATGAAGATTTTACTAAGTGATAAAATGTAACTATGGGTTCCATACACACACACACATACACACGCACACGCGCACGCGAACGCACACACACACCAAACACACACACACACACACAGTGAGTTGACTCAGTATTGCAAAACAGCGTTATGACTATTTTGTCAAAAAGTTGAAAAGTTGTCCATTTTTTAAATTTTTCAGTTGTGGTGTTGTTGTTGTATATAAAAAAAAACCTGACGCTATTTCACCACAAAAAATAAGTAATATTGTTTTTAAATATATACAAAACCTTGCGGTAAAAGTGATAAAAAGTCAGATAATCTTTGTTGTTGGATCCAACAGAAAGTTTCGATGTAGTTACAAAATTACGATTTTTTCCTCACAAGATTTCGTGACGTTTTCCTGACGTCAAGAAATTTTGGATGTTTTATGCAGTTTATGTTTTTAGATCACGTCCTTAGTGTTAATAATTTCTTGACAAAACTGATTTCTTGTCAATTTCATAACGGGACAACTTTTTGAGAAATACTCTTGGTTTACTAATGATTCGGCGAATATCTTTTGGCAAACTTTTTATTTCCCAACTGTTTAACATTTCAGAAACTGTAGATTTTTCAGAATTTTTATAAAACTAACCTAACCTAACCTAAAGGGTTCTACACGATGGCCCTGAAATAAATCCTGAAATATTTACAGTTTTACAGCCTTATTCATAAAAAATCCTTAATTGAGGTTTGATCGGTCTGTTACTTAGCAGACTGATTAAGCTTGTTAGACGGTTGTCAAGAAGTATGATTCATAAACGCTTGCTAGCAGTCTGCTAGTTGTTGTTTCTTTAAAAAAAATGGCTCTGTCCATTTGAGGACAATTTTGCCAGTGTCTAGTAGTTTTGCCGGTGTACGGTAAAAAAATTCTAGAAAACGAAATATGAGAGGTAATGGTGGATGAACGATGACGAAATTTGATGATCTGATGTGACCTGCTGACCACACAGTGAAGTGAGTGCAGTCTGCTAGTTGTTGAGCCGCTGATAGACGGATTAGACGCGTTATGTTGGCCACCTTGACAAATCAAAGACAAAAAATGGCCTAATCGATAATTAAAAAAAAAGTTGACAGCAGTGACAGCAAATGCAGGAAAAATAAAAAGCGAGAAGTTTGTTTTCCCGCCATTTCGATCCGCATGTTTATGTTGTGCAAAAAGCCATAATTATGTTAATCATCCTAATTTTTTTTTAATATTTATTGTTAATTATTGTTGCTAATTTAGAGGATTTTTAAATACAAATTCCTGAAAATATTTTTCCTGGTTTTTTTTTAAAATCTTTGCGTAACTTCACCCTTCACTAAAATATCTTCGGTATGGTTTTTTGCTCTTGTCAAAGTCAGCTGTTCAAACTTGTGGCGGCCATTTTGTGACTTAGCAGGGAGATAAAGGAGGGTCTACGGTCCGCTAACTTTAGCAGAGCCTTGATCGACTGATTAACGCTAAACAGACGTTTATGAATCATGTTTTTTAGCATCGGCCTTCAAGGAGCCTTCAAGGAGGCTCTAACTTTTTATGAATAAGGCTGTTAGAGTTTGCGATATGAAAAGTTGCGAAATGAAACAGGTTGCCAAACGTTACGTTGCGAAAAGGCAGTACTCGAATACTCTTATATTGGCTGCGATGGTGGATGGCGATGATGATTGATGAACTTACCGGCTATCATCATGTGCGAGTGGTTGTGCGGCGCGTGGTGCGCGCCCGCCGCTCCGTCGAGCATGCGCATTGTGTACATGCCTGGAACAGACAGACACACACGTTAACACTATGTCAAGTCAAGTGTGTCCTAATTCCTCTCCTTTTCAGCACTAGGTATTTCACAAAACATCTTTTTTGTTTCGGTTATTTTTTAATATAATTTTTGATATCGAAAATACAAACAGAAACATAGATGCACATAAAAACCAAAAAAAGAGACCAGCGCCGGGAATCGAACCCAGTTCCTCAGCATTCCGTGCTGCGTGCTATACCACCACCACTGGACAGGAGTACAGGCACAAATTTCTCCTATGCACCACATATCTCAGCTTGTTTTTTTTGTTTTCTTATTTAGTCACTTAAGCAGCGACACTAGCGACATCTATGTTGTACCTAGCCCTCATCGAGAAACTTTCAACACTCCATTGGAACTAACCGCTCAACCGGACAAGAGATGTCGCTATTAAGTAATCAAATTAAGATTGGTTTTTGGAGTCTTTTTGTATTTTTTATTTCAACTCCATCCCATCCGCCATCCGTCTGAGACAGACATTGGAGTTTGACTTATAATGCCCACATCGCGACCACATATCGCTACGTGCTACGCTACACTCGCAATCGTACAAAGCTGTAGCGAAAACTGGCTACGAACAGAGAACCCGAGTGTCAGATTCTGGGCTCTGAAATTTAGACATAGATATACTCTCTACCAGTGAAATATCATTTAGAATCGGTGCAGTGTTCCAGATATTTTTCCCAACATACAAACTACATAGTAAAGACAGTGTAGATAAATCAAGTAATAATAACTTATAGTTAGTTTACTAGTCAATTTACGCGACCCATTAATACGCTAAAATTAGATTTACTAGCGAATGTACATGCAAATTGGTACTAATCATAATAAATATTACGCCAGCATAGTAGCTTTGAAGTTTATACTGCCAAGTTTGTGACGAGGCGAGTAAACGAGTGGAGCTTGGGGCTAGCTATAAGTCAGTCAGTACATGACACCAATTTAGCCTATTTTTAAACCTTGTCACACCTAGAATGACGGCACCAATCATCGACATGTTAAGCACGATAGTACCCAGTAATGGACAACAAGGATTCAATGCCTTTTAGCTCACCAATCGCGAACTTTACTAGTTATTATCATCAGTTATCTGAATTTATTATTAAAAAAAAAGTGTTCTGTTTCTTAAAATTTGTGTTAACGGCAAATCGTGACCAGCTCAAAAATTGTTGGTATATAATGGGTCCCGAGTGTTAAACTTTAAATTAGATACTTGATAAGAGTTCTACACCACTAGACTTATTTTCTTCCTTTTAGTTTTTAAGGCAGTCGGGTTTTTGATATTTTACATTAAATGTTTTAATATGAGCTGTCAACGACACTCCCCCAGATTTTGTACGACAATAGTGTGCTGTGACGTCACTTATTTATCACAACTGAACTATTTGTTTGTATCAAAGAGTCTAAAAACATTTTTTTACTATTACATAATTAGAAATTAATCTAGTTACTCGGCAAGGCAGGCCGAGGCGGAGATGGCGAGATGACCTGGACGCGGAATTGAGTGAGTGGCCAAATATAGCTCTGGATAGGGAGATGTGGAAGTCAAGAGGAGAGGCCTTTGCCCAGCAGTGGGACACAGTTATAGGCTAAATATAATATAATAATATCTAGTTACTAAACATTTTTTTTAAATTATAAATGCGTCCGTGAATTATTTTTCAAAAGCAACTAACTCTAATCATGTTTCTTTTACTCAAATGATAATCACTTTAACAAACTTGCTTCTTTTTATACACTGTTTACACTGACGAGATATCTGCAATTATCGCTTTTCATTGAGCCTTACGTACGTGTGAACAAGAGTCATTTCGCATTGAGTTATTTCTTGAATTATTTCAGCGAGTAGGTACATTATGTGACGTCACCTCGCATACTGATATGAACGTCAGAGCAAATTGACATGTTTGTATAAGTACAAACAACCGGATACGGTAATGTACAGACAACTACATTAATATCTGCCACAGCAGAGCGTGCAAAAATATCTGACACGTCTTACCGGCAGTGTCAGTACTTGTTGTGTCAGATATTGATGCTAGTGACTGTACGGTCAACGTCATACATGACCGCATACATGAGTAGGTACTCATAAATCATGGGACAGAAAGGAAGCTACTCGAGTGGTAGCCATAAACTGGAAGATGCAGCGTGGGCCGGCCTCCCACTAGGTGGACCCACGGGCGAGGGTCGCGGACAAGTGTGAGGTGGTAAGTTGTGGCGTTCTAAGGGGGAGGTCTTTGTGCAATAATGAACGTCTGTCAGCTGATAACGATGATGAGTAGTAACTCAGTATAACGAATAAACTACCTGCTCGAATTAAGTGAAGTGTTACATTATTGCGGCAAAGGGTTTCGTCACGATGTTCTGGAATGCATGGAAATTAAAAACAGTATGGACTTGTGGACTTGTTTAAAGGACAGTCCAAGAGTCATATCTTAGAATTGTTTAATTATCTAAATTAAGATTATAACTATGTACATATTTAGTTTTAATTACTTGCTAAATGTGACTGATGTTACTTGGCCAATAAACGAATTTGAATTTGGGGTCTAATGAACAGGTAAATTTAGTATCCCTTGCTACGGTTTGGGTCTAATTTCAGCATTAACAGTTAGGATTAATAAAACACGCCTTAACAGTAAATAAATAAAAATTCAAGGTAGTTTTATATGACGATTAAAATGTATTAATATGTTGTGGGTAGTTTTGTTTGAGAAAAGACATAGGTGGGTACTTAGGGAGTTACAGTGACAAATTAAAACGTTTGTTGTGGTTTGTTAGTTTACGGCATAACATAGCATGTTTACGGTTGTGTTGCTCTGAAGACGAGCTCCGGTTGAGTTCGAAACGCGTCAGTGTAGTGTGGTGGTGGTGATAGATGGATTTGTGTGATTTATGTGTGTTCTTGTATACAGTGTGGAGGTGGAGGAACTGCTTGAACACGCATATCTTGCATAAGTGTAGCTATCATAAGGTCGCGATTGAGCAAAGTAATTGTTTTAGTTCATGAATAGAATACCCATATTAAATTCAAGTAACAATATACCATCTGCAAAATACATCTACTAAATAAATATATCTTATAAATATACCGTTGTATGTTACGCATAACCTGGGTCCATAGAGTCACGAATGACGAGGAAGGTACTCCGGCGAGTCAAAAAATCCCGAGAACTCATGTTGATCATCAAGAGAAGAAAGGTAGGCTATCTAAGGCATGTATTAAGGCATGAGCGTTATCATTTACTCCAGACAATAATGATGGGAAAAATTGAGGGGAAAAGACGCGTCGGAAGAAGAAAGAAATCGTGGCTCCGAAACATCAGAGAGTGGACCGGTATCGCCAGTGTGGAAGAACTTTTTTCTCTGGCGAGAGATAAGGAGAGATATGCGGAGCTGACAGCCAACCTCCAGCAGTGGAGAGGCACTGCAAGAAGAAGAAGAACAACATACCATAGTAGTACCTATATAAAAATAAATTGGCAGTACAGGTAACACGAGAAAGTGTAGTTTAAAAAACGACTTCAAAAGGAATAATGGACAAACAAAGTTAAAATTCACTAACGACGGTCAGGTCAACGACCCTTGACCTTACATGACTAGAACGACAGCTGTCAGATACTTTTTTTTAATCCGTCCGTTCGGACAGGCTAAAGTCCGGGACCATAATCGCCTCCTCATTAGTTAATAGTCAAAGTCACTTACGCATGAAATGATTTCGAAAGAAATCTTTCACCGCCCAAGTCGGCAACATTTCCGCACTGGCACAATCAACTTTTTTAACTCTCAAATCCATGACTCCACCGCATCAACCTAAGTATTGCCATACAAATAAATTGGCAGATAATGCAAATCGCTTACGTCCAATGATGTGGAAAAATTTCACGAAATTCGACAGTCACATTATTTTTACTTAATTCTGTTACAGATAAGATAGTGAACGTAAGCAAAAAACAATGTAACATGATAAGCATTCCGCAAATCATCCATACACACAGTAAAGTGCGAAGCGATGCATGTTTTTATTAACAATTTCCTTTGTCACCGCTTTTTAATAATTTTTATTTTAAATGACATAGAACTAAGCTTTGGCGCCATTTTTTTTTACAGTTATTTTGACGTAAAGTGTTGGATTATGGCAACAATTTTGTATCAATTATTTTAAACTCTTTTTTGTGTCCGTTTTCCGTTCTACCGTCGCCACTCTAACACTTTTCATCGTCAAACGACAAAGGCCGCGGGATAAAGACTAAGTAGTCTAAATATTTGTCGATATGACAAAAGTCACGTTCACACTCGTCATAATGATTCGGCACATTTATATAGGAATCATCGAATTTATACTTTACATATATAGTACAAAGTATATAATACATGCTGCGGTCAAAACATTACTGTATGTCGATGACATAACGATATTTATCTGCAAGTAATGGCTGTACCAGCACTATCTTAAAATACCTAAAGACAGTTAGAGATAAAATTCATGATTTTTACATGCAAGTTAATGTTTTCGTTAGATAAATTCGATGTTAATTATTGGAAACACTATTATAATCATGTTAATTGTTGGATCATGATTGTGAAATATGAACACACATGTTAGACCCACAGAAATGTACATATACGAGTAGTAACCTGAAACAGGAAATGTAAAGTAAGTATCTAAGTCTTGAACAGCCCTAAACTGTAGTTATCCGGAACAATAGACAGCGAAAATGAGTATAATTTAATAGCCATA
The DNA here is from genome assembly GCF_025370935.1 of Choristoneura fumiferana. Classification (NCBI taxonomy): domain Eukaryota; kingdom Metazoa; phylum Arthropoda; class Insecta; order Lepidoptera; family Tortricidae; genus Choristoneura; species Choristoneura fumiferana. Next base: position 623,030 of record NC_133501.1, read on the forward strand.
TCAGTCCGCACGATAATAAACTAGTTGGTACGCGCGCCGGCTTCAAAACTTTGAAAAAAAAAAGAAGCGAAAATATAAAAAAAATCTTTAATCAAAGGCGAAAGACCTATATTTGACAGACTTTACTTCCGATAACCTTAACACAATCGAACGAAGCTTGCTTTTGCATTGAAGTAATGGACGTTTATATAGGTTGTTGGCGTGGAACCTGCGGTGCGTATATATGAGTCGTTGGCGTTGAAAAGGTTATTCCTAAATAGCGCTCCTCACTAATTTCAAGTGTGAGGTATCTAAATAAATGGCTTAAAGTTTTTCTTGTATTTTCAAACATTTAGAAGTCTTTGGTTTGTTTTATTTATAAGCTTAAATTTTTGTCCAAAACCTCCATATCTCCCAATCTCCCTATGCAGAGCCATATCCGGTCGCTTTGTCTTGTGGGTGCATCCAGCACAGCTTTACTATAGATAGGCGATTCGTATTTTGGAGAGCAATTCGTTCTATCTTTTTAACATTGTGTTTAACTGACGGTTAAATGTGATGCCGCCTCTATTTGTTTTGTTCGAATAGACGGAGACGGCATCACATTTAACCGTCAGTTAACACTAATCAATGGATGGTGAAACAGCCCCTTAGTCTGCTAAGCTTAGCGGTTTACTTCATCCTGTCAACTATTGTATTGCCTTCCTCTAGTTCTTTTGCGAGGATGAAGTACCTAAAGGGTTTCGAAAGGATGTGAGGGATACTTCTATCCCAAATGAAATGGCAACGGCAGCGGCTGTAGAAGCCCTATGTCCTGGAGACAAGCTTGTACGAACGTGGTGACAACTAACTATATTTTATATTTTTTATCAGTAGGTAAAGGCTATTTTTATTTTTGTATTTTTATGCTACGCTTAGCGTGTTGGCAAACCTTGAGTTAGGTTTCTTTTACCAAATACGTATCAGTACCGATATCTCTACTTATAAATGTAATTCACATAAGTCATAGATACATGACAGCTTTAATCACTTGATGACGATTATGTTGTCCTGTATATAACTATATCCGTTCTCATTATCTATCACAATGCTGGTCTTTACGTAATTTTACAAGTAAGCATTATGTTTCATTCTGATGGTGCAATATTAGCCCTCTTTTGCGGTAGTCGAAATGTAAGTACTATGTAAAAAATAACAATGATTTCAAAAATATCGTCGTGATCGCTCGGGGAAAACTCGGTTTTGATCAGACTGACATATGAACAATCATCAAAGTAAATGCACCTAGTTTTTACAAAAAGCGACTATGATGCGATTTATCATATCTTTTTAATTATTGCAGTCTTCTGTTTCGCGCGGTGCGAATTGTACACTCACGTGCGTTTGGTACGTATTCTAATTTATAAATTTATTACGTACGTTCAAGGACTTATTAATGAGTCACCATGGAACCTTTTCAAAGGAAAAGTCATTAGGATTTTCCTTGTTAATTAATACGATGTCGCTATGAAGTTCACTGTGAAATGGTCCCATGGTGGCTCATGAATTAAAGTCCTTGACCGTACTAACAAACTAATACTAACATAACAAAACCGTCACAAAAGCAATGTTTTCTATACCTATCAAATGTGGTCATTGTTTGTAATATTTCTAAAATGTCTCGTTCTAGCAGTAGGTGGTTTGTCAATATTGCAAATGGTGTAAATATATTTCATTTTTGATTAAACCGAGTAGTTGTATGTTGTATATGTGTGATAATGTAAATAATGACGGTCATAATGCAAACAAGTGAAACAGAATCCCAAGTTAAGTTACCAGTCCGTTTTGTTATCTAATATTGACATGATCGTATCTGTCAAAAAATTTGCAACTGGTAATAAAAATAGAAGCTTGAATCGTCGCACTATTGTTTCTTTTTAAATGTTATATCACTTATATAGGTATATGTATGTAATATAGTCGTATAAGACTTGTTATTTTATGCACAGACATTGTCTGAACTGTCAAGATTGTGTAATCTATATGACATAAGGTAGGGACTTCACACGCTTTGACAAGTATAGGGTGGCGAGTCCAAAAAATAGGTATTTTTTCATCACACCATCCGGCCGGCCGACAGTGTATTAAATCTCGCTACCAAAGTGCAAATTAATGTTAAACCTAATAAAAAAATCGAAAGCGAAAATGGGAAACAAAACATCACAACACCTAGGCTTAATTTAATGATAACTTAACATTAGAAATTAAAACATTCTAAAAATACTTATAGCAGGTCAAAATACTCACCATCGTATAGTTTATAGTAGGAACTCAAATATTCAGTTGGATCAGGGTACAACAGGTGACTAGTTAAAAATGGCGGATAGAATGGCGCGCCGTAGGCGAAAGGCGACACGGACAGATTCATTTTCAATCACAGTTTATCACTTCAATCCTAAACTATATTTATGCTAAAACTTAAAAATATCAAAGTCAATAACCCCACAGGGGTGTGCACGCTATTATTTCAATCACACAACTAATAAAAATCGATGTTCCAAGCTACTTCTTATCGCTATCGAATTATCGATAATCATATCACCATTTGTCTTCTTTGGAAAAAACAAACGCCTTTGACACCTATAGATATTATTGTCCAAAGTACCATCGTAGCATTACACGGTAACATCCGCTTGGGTATTTTCTGCGACCGTATTTACTTAGTCGAATCGGATAAATCTTTTTAATTCCTTCACAAACAATCACATGATTTTCCTTTGTCTCATGTTATCTGTGACGTGTCCAAAATGGAGAATACTTCTTTGCCTTTCACAGGCAAAAAAGCTACACGGGATCGTAATGCTCTTTATACTTGAAGGTCCAGAGGCAGTAGTTGTATCTTTTTAAAACGGCTACAGGGACTTTAGTTAAGGAATCGCAGCTTATTCTTGGGCGACGGAGGCCGCAGCAGAATCGGCATAGACACTGGGAACATTCAGAATTGTGCACCTTTCTACTCTTCGTGGTACGTTTCTTCAGAAAGTATGTCATAAGTAGGCTTTTTGGCGACTTCTGTTGAAATAACACTCAAAACGGTGTAAATTCGCAAACGTAGAGGTTTTAAAATGTCAAAAACACGCTTCTATAGTCTATATCCAATTTAGAGCACAATTACTACGATTTCAGAGCACAATTCAAACAAGTAATAAAAAAGTCCGCGATCACAACAAAGTCTACAAAATATTTTACTTTATCTATCGATGTATACGACTAATCTTTTGTCACGTTCACTTGACAATTTTATTCATAACAAATAGTCTATAAACATAAGAAAAAACACCCATGTTGAAAAACAAAATCGAAGAAAATGAACCGGTTTCTAGATCCAAAAGGCGCTACGATAAAAAACCTTTTTCAAAATGTCCGCCAATTGTCAAAACGGCTGTCACTTTGCGCGGGAAGAATTGTAATGGTTGCTCCCGGTGCGACCGCCGCTAAATAAACCATGCGGTAAACATTAGTATCTTATTTGTTTCCACTGTTTACGCTTACGGAGATATTTAACGTTTATTATCGTTACAGAAAGTCAAATATGTCGTTATACTATGTAAAATAACTGTTATTCGAACGGATCCGTCCATTTTTTAACTACGTCCAGTCAGACGAACAGACGGTCAGTGACTAAGCAAGAAGCAAGTATGATTTGTTTACAAGCGCGTGCCAGCACATGATAAGAATGACTAATAAATTGACCAAGTTTGTTTATAAAAAAAGTCAATTTCATGATAGTTTTTCTTATGAATCCTTCTCAAAACAACCCTCAATATGCAAATTTTTTATCCTCTTCCATTAGACAGATGGACTTGAAACGGTGGTTTTTTTTTCCAAATATTATTTTGTTTTAGAGGTGCAAAATAAAAAAATAGTGTCATATAGTTGCTTCTTTACACGGAGTAGTATACCAAACCATGATAATCGTAATTTTGAATGAGTTCTGTAGTTGTGTTGTTGGTAAATTTTTGAATCGGTTGAATTGAAATTCATGGATCTGAGTCATCACTAAGGTCACTAAACCTTATAGTAACAAAGTTTTCACAAAATCTGAACAGGTATTTCATTCTCCTTCTTTCGATGCCATCTCCGACCGGTGGTTAGTGATGGGTGGTGGATAGTATCCTGGGTAAAAAACTAGTACTACACTGAAATGAATAAAGATTTACGTGATTAAATAAAGTGGGCGGGCGATCTATAACGTGAGTAAATTGGAAAGTCCATTCGCAATCTTATCGGTTCCTGTGTAAATAAACAATTAATACCTATTTCTATGGATATATTTGACAAATGACGACAGGATGGCCAAGTGGTTAGAGAACCTGACTACGAAGCTTGAGGTCCCGGGTTCGATTCGCCGGGGCGATATTTATGTATGAATAATACGATTGTGCACAGAGACTGAAGTGGAAATGGGCAGGCCATATGGTACGCACAACAGTTGAACGATGGACGAAACTAGTCACTACATGGAATGGCCAAAAAGGTAAAAGAGCCAGGGGCAGACCTTATAGACCGTTGGACTGATGATATACGAAGAGTAGCAGGAGAAACTTGGATGGAAACAGCAAGAGATAGAGGAAAGTGGAGACAGTTGGAGGAGGCATATACCCAAGATGGGGCCAAGACTTAATATTTCTTTTATGTTAATTTTAAAAAATTTGATTACCTTTAAATTCTATTTTGTTACGTTTAAGATTAAGTCAAGGATCAATAAAGGCTTATTATTATTAATACGAATGTTTGTTCTCGGGTCTTGGATGTTTAATATGTAGTACTTGGGCGACCGAGCTTTGCTCGCGCTAAATTTCGATTATTAGCGTTTTTCCAGAGATAAGACCAAGCTAGATCGATTTGGCATCCCCGAAAACCCCGACATACCAAATTTCATCGAAATCGTTGGAGCCGTTTCCGAGATTCTGACGATTCTGATGAGAATTGCTCGTTTAAAGATATGAGATTTTTGTAAAAAAAAAACAAGAATAGGCATGTGCCCACTAGTGAAACGTGGCCGATCTGTGAAATACTAGTAGTTTCAAGGATTCTCTGTCGTTTGCCCGAATTTTATTTGCCATAATATATCCTTTTCCATAATTTTCATTTGCAATAAAGTACTTATAAAACAGATGGTATCTTTATTATTACGAGTACTTAATAATAATATAAAACAGCACGCTTCAATATATAACAAACGTTGGAATGTCAAATAACTATGGGAAACGAAGTCGTTCCAGTTTCAAAACGCATATGTTTTCGAAACGCCATAGTCATATGTTTTCCATCTCACTTCTATTTACCATGATTACAATACGACCTTCATTTAATGTTAAACCAGAACGCAATGCCGCTATCGGTCGTTAGTGCCGTTACAAACGCAACCGTCGTCGGCGTGAGAACGAAAAGGTTCCAACTCTACTTAAGATTCAGTCAAATATCAACTCTATGGAAGCGCGCATATTACTCTAATTGCGAGTACTATATAATGTGACATAGATCCTTTTTAGTATCTAACGACATAGATAATAAGTTTCTAGAGTAAACGGAGAAAGAACAACAAGGTATATGTGTACTGCTTTATAGTAGTTAGAACTGGTTTTATATTACTGTCTCTTACAATGTACAGTCTGTGATGTAAATAATTTACTTCAGACTGTTTCCCTTAGTTAAACTATCATTGCAGAAATAATGTACCATCAGCCAAATATGTGGTCTACCACCCTAAAGTTGATAATCGTTTGCATGTCACAAAACAATAATGCCAATAGACGTGTCTGTCAACTTGAAAGTTCGACTTTAGCTACATATTCATTTGACAGGAACTTGTTTAAAAAATTATAGACCACTTATTTGGCTGATGGTACAAGGCAACGAAATTAAATATTCGGGCATCTATTTTTAGTCTACAGGATCGAATCAGAAATTAGGAGATACATAGAAGATTGAACTAGGGTCACCGACATAGCCAAGCGAATCAACTCCTTGAAATGGCAACAGGCAGGCCCAGTGGCGGACTAACAGGGGGGCGGAAGGGGCGGCCCGCCCCTGGCCTCCGGTCTTGGGGGGCCCCCAAATGCCTCCGCGTTCCCCTGATCAAATCCTAAACAAGACTTTAAAAATGTGCTTAGTACCTACATTTTTTTTTAAACTACACTTTTTTTAAAGCTTTGCCGCCCCGGGCCTCTGACGGGCTTAGTCCGCCACTGGGCAGGCCACATACCACGGAGAACAGAAGGCCGTTTGGGCTGAAAGTGAGAAGTTCTTGAATGGAGACCGCGCGGCAACTGCAGCGTAGGACGTCCACCAACGAGATGGACGGATGACCTGGTTAAAGCCGCGGGTTCACGGTGGATGCAGGCCGCTGCCAACCGAAGTAACGGAGCTTTTTGGGGGATAGATAGATGTTACCTTAAACTAGCCTAAAAATTTTAGTTTGGATTCACCAGATACCGTATAAAATTAGCCGTGGTGGCCTAGTGGTTTGACCTATCGCCTCTCAAGCAGAGGGTCGTGGGTTCGAACCCCGGCTCGCACCTCTGAGTTTTTCGAAATTCATGTGCGGAATTACATTTGAAATTTACCACGAGCTTTGCGGTGAAGGAAAACATCGTGAGGAAACCTGCACAAACCTGCGCAGCGATTCAATGGTGCGTGCGAAGTACCCAATCCACACTGGGCCCGCGTGGGAACTATGGCCCAAGCCCTCTTGTTCTGAGAGGAGGCCTGTGCCCAGCAGTGGGACGTATATAGGCTGGGATGATGATGATGATGTATAAAATTAGACGGTTGCTTCTTGTCTTACCAGGAATTTTGGTTGATTTTACTGAACTGAAATAAATATCAAATTGGTGTTGTACCAAATTTATTTGGTAGATCAATATCTATTGTATCAAAATAGGTACTTGAATAACATTAGTTTAATTATTCAATCGTTTCGTTCATTTACAATTTTACATTAGGTAGGTACACCATAACTCTGGTAGCGACTTTATACATAACATACGTATATATTTTTGTATGTCTTTTTTGTTTTGTGGAAGTGAATTTTAAAGCGAATTGGTTTTTACTGCAATGCTGTATTTTTTATTCATAAATAAATATCTTAATTTATTTTTATATTTATCATAGGTATTTTCCACGTAATTCAAAAAAACTGGTAGTCAAATATTGAAGCCAAGTGTACGAGTGTTACATGGTTAACAGAAAAGGTCTTCATTCAATGGTCGAAAGTTCAAAACGGCTTGTCGTTTATTTATGTAACATCAACTAAGATAATGTACAATATAAACAGTGACAATGCATTAAAACAAGGTTAAATGTTATTTAAATGTGACGTCACACTTATTATGTAGCGCTATATAAATTGTCTAGGTACATAATTACGGTTAAAAAGATAGAAGCCCGAACAGACGGACAGACAGCGGCGATTTTAATAGGCGAATAGTAATTGGAAAAGTAGACTATACGGCCACATTTGTAGTCGGCCAATAGTCAGCAAAAGATACCAAATATTTAGCATTTTATGTCTTACGGCTCCCTCATCAGATCTTGAATACAGAGGGCCTACTCCGAAATTCGAAAATCGAGGTTCGTATCGTACCGTCCCTCTCACTCTCGTATTAAATAGTACGCTACTTGAAAACAAAACCGTCACTAAACAAAATTTGTCACCTCTCAAAAATGACACTATAACATATTAACGCATACTTTAATTTTGCGAACTGACATATTTCGTTTAGTGGCACCGTAACTCTTAAACGGGTGGACAGATTTGTATGCTGGTTTTTTATTTGAAAACAGGTTTTCTAGCGATGGTTCTAAGACATGTCTCATCAAAATCGGTTCAGCCGTTTTTGAGATATTGAACTTTGAAGTGACAAAGTCTTGGGCTTCCAACTTTTTGTTGGTTAGGTTACCTTTGGTCCGTGGGCCCAGGGGCAATTTTTTTTTTTTTTTACAAATAAACTAGGGCTCCAATTATTTAAAACCGTTTGTTCCATATTCGTCGTGTTCCGAATTCGACGTACTCCAGATTTGTCATTTAAAGTTTGTAAGTCAGAGTCCGAGGGGCCCCTGAGCTTGGGGGCCCCGGGGCACTGCCCCGTCTAGCCCTCCGGTAGCTACGCCACTCTCCGTGGGGTCCTAATGTCTGGTCGCGGAGCAGAAAGAATTTCGTACAATGACCTTTCACTATGTGTCTGTTGCTCGCGCGTAAATATATGCACACATGAATTTGTACGAATGCGACGTCGACAACAGAGGCAAGTAGTGGAGGTCATTGCCCAAAATTCTTCGTGTTCTACGACCGTACTTCAGCGCTTTAAAGGTTTTCAAAGACATTTAAAAAAAAAATCCTTGCCTACAAGGCTGCGTTTTTTTTCTTTCTTTTACCAGAGATGGGCCTTTTCTCATTTACCTATTTAGGCGACCAGATGGCCTAGTGGTTAGAGAACCTGACTACGAAGCTTGAGGTCCCAGGTTCGATTCCGTGTCGGGACAGGTATTTGCATGAAAAATACGAATGTTTGTTCTCGGGTCTTGGGTGTTTACTATGTATTTAAGTATGTATCTATCTATATAATTATATTTATCCGTTGCTTAGTACCCATAACACAAGCTTTGCTAAGCTTACTTTGGGACTAGGTCAATTGGTGTGAATTGTCCCGTAATATTTATTAATATTTATTATTTATTACCTATCCTCGCTCAGCGCATCTCTAGCGGAAACAGCTCGGCGGAGCGAATATAAGTAATTGATGAGTTTATGACAAAAAAAAATCCTCGTCCATCTCAGGTGGAAGCACTGCAAACGAAGGAGAAAGAAGAAACACAGCCAAGTAGGCAGAGATAATAAAGTTTGTGTAGAAAAGCAAGAAGAAAACTGAAAGTCATCTAATTTCAATGCGATATTAGTAAATATTCAGTTTATAAACAAATGTAGGTACAGTCAAGGGCATAGATATCGATACGGCCAAAGTTACAAAAATATGGATACACGACTTTATGCACTTAACATTAAGGCCATGTAGGTATACATATTATTGCAACTTTGGCCGTGTCGATATCTTTGCCCTTGACTGTACATGGCATTGTCAAATTCTGCCAGTCATTTCTACTACAGTTGAGATACTTCCGATTCATTGATAGATTATAACGTTACAATTACTTTTTTCTAATCAATTTGCCAGCCTGTGTCAGTTCAGTTATATCTACACCATGACATGCATATCGTGATCGTTATATTTATAACGATAAAGTCAGTTTATCTGGAATCCAACCAATGGCGAATAATCGTTCATGGCCTATATACGTATTTCTCGAAAAGTTGTCCCGTCATGTTATTGACAAAAAATCAGTTTTGTCAAGAAATTATTAACACTAAGGACGTGATCTAAAAACATAAACTGCATAAAACATCCAGAATTTCTTGACGTCAGGAAAACGTCACGAAATCTTGTGAGGAAAAAAATCGTTATTTTGTAACTACATCCAAACTTTCTATTGGATCCAAGAACAAAGATTATCTGTAGGTACTTTTTATCACTTTTACCACCAGTTTTTGTATATTTAAACACAATATTACTTGAATTTTGAAATAAACGTGGACATGAAAATTTTTGAGAAATAATCACGTAGCACTGTAGTGCACAGGCCACTCTCAGAATCCGTGACGGAATCGTCAGGGACAAGGAATGCCGTTCGGTTGATAAGCATCGATTGATATTTTTTTAAATCCCATTATTTAATGTATTAGTATATATAATTTGCCCCTTTAGTTTCTCTTCCGAATGAATGCGTTTCTTCTTCTGTTAATATTATGTTTTACAGTCTGGATGGATTTCCTGTAACATTAACTACATAATGATTATAAATTCGTTTTCAGACAGGGATGCAGTTATTGAATTAGATCAAACCCGTATGATATATAGATTAGATTTCATAGTAGCGATTATAGAACTATGGTGTTGTTTATTTAGGTATCTGCCATTTCTTTTATTTTTTATTAAATTCTTTCGTGTTATAACGCACTGATGAAGCGAATTTTCAAAACGACGACCGGACTTGGCTAGTTAAAGAACTTGACTATGAAGCTTGAGGTCCCGGGTTCAATCCCCGGTCGGGGCAGATATGTTGCGAGGAATGTTTGTCATTAACCAATAGAAACTCATCATCTACCTATTCTCGCTCAGCGCAGCTCCAGTGGAAACAGCTCGGCGGAGCGAGGTTAGGTAAATGAAGCGTTTCTATTGGTACATGACAAACATATTCCTAACAAAGAATCTTCGCACATCGGTTCTGGAAACGTAGCCTTACGATCCAGTTACGACATAGAAAAAAATGCAAAATTTGAACTTCGTATCTTGCTATCCCGGAGGGACGGTACGACACGAACTTCGATTTTCGAATATTGTACTAGTCTAAACTCTCGACAACTTTTAGGTATCGCTGGCGTTCAAACGCACACTACATGGCGCTATAGTATCTAAACCTATACGATAGATGGCGCTGCATTCCAAAGCTACATTAGTTGTCAGTTCTAGCGCTGACGAATAGATGGCGCTAGTAAATAGTTACTGACCTTCGTTCATCGCCATATCCATAAGCTGGAGGTCTTCGTCGTTGAGGATGGACTGCAGAAAGCCGTCAGAAGCCGGCGGGGGAGGCGGCATCTCGCCCGTACCGTTCTAAACAACACAAGATGTATGGAATCAGGCGTTACTTTGCGGAGGTTCATATCAATGAACTATAAACAGGTCAATGAGGGCTAAAAGACCTCACGATACTAACGCCATCTAGCGATATTTCGCCTGTGTTTAGCCCTCATTCAAAAGAGCTGGCACGAATGGATTGAACGAAAGTAAAAGTCAGTTAGACATTTCTATAGCAAAATGTCCGATGCATGCATGTTATTTACATATCTGTGGATACTTTCATTTACTCATTTAATTCATTCGTGCTAGTTCATGTGAATTGACGTGTCTTTCGCTCACCCGTGACAGTACGACAGCTACATTTATGCAACTAATTTGTATTCATATTAATCTGTGTTAATGTGTGCGAGTTCGTCAGTACTGCTGTAGTGACAATAGTTGAGTTTGTGTGATTTGTTTTAGACAATCCTAGTCTTTACTAATTTTATGATTTAACTAGTGTTTACCCGTGGCTTCGCACGCGTAAATCATTAGATCCAGCAGCTGAATGAAAATTTCAGGATTTATAAAAATTCCCGAGGGAATGCCCGAAAATTAAATCGTGGTTTTCATTGACGTTACATATTTCATGACCCTGAGCCCAGCGGTTGTTGTTTCGAGATTTTATCCCCGTCCCGTGGGAATGTCGGAACAAAAAGTAGCCTATGTCTTATTCCAGATGTCCATCCAAATCTGTCCAGCCGTTTCAGCGTGAAGGAGTAACAGACATACTCGCTCACTCACAAACTATCACATTTATAATATTAATATAGTAGGATTTCAGGTTTTGTTCAGCGTACCTAGATTTAAGAGAAGCTCGATATTTCGGCACAGTTGCAGAATTTTTCTGACTGACAGCTATACCAGCATACCCGCATTTCTCTGCCGTGATCATGGCGCGTTGCAACTGTCTCGAGCTTCTCTAAAATCAAGGTACGCGGAAAAAACCCGAAATTAAATCATACAATTGTGTGATTTTTGCGTTCTAACGGTGTGGAGGTGGAGGGGCATCGACTCAAAGTTCTTGCATAAACGTAGCTACCATAAGGTCGCGGGTGAGCAAAGTAATAGCTTTAGTACACTAAACAATGAATTATGACAAATTATGAGAGTCGATATGGACCCATTCGAGGCACTTGGAATGGCTTAACCTTTACCTGGTAGTAGAGTCCGTCGTGTTGAGGCGGGTGGTGGGTCTCAGCCTTGTAAGCGCCCTCTAGCGGAGTAGCGGCGCCACCTTTAAATACAAATTATAACAAAATTAAAAACAGTATTTTCTAGCCTGTTGAGATTTCAAAGGGCGGACTTATTCCTTGAAGTCGTTTGTGTAGCCTATTTTAATTTTCTTTTTTTCGAGCAATAAATAGCTCACCTGTTCGTTGTGTT
>NC_133501.1:639606-699018 GCF_025370935.1 Choristoneura fumiferana
CAAACTTATTAAATGCTTTAGGCACAGAATAGATAATTTTATGTGTGTTAGGAGTAGTGTAAATAAAGCCCATATGCTTTTGCTGTCCTAACTTAGGACAACAAAAGAATATTGCCTTTATTTACAACACAAATCCAAAAAAGCTACAGGATGTCTCAATTCAAATCGAATCAAATAGTTCACATGAAAACACACATATATAGGTTATTCAACCGGTAAAAAATCAAAAATTAAAAAAAAACGAACAAAACAACATATTTTATAATCTGCGTGACTCAACAAGAAATTCGAATAGAAACCATGCAAGTCTACGGGTAAAAACATGTTTTTAAATATATAAGACCGCCGTGTCATCGATGTGTACAAATAATTAAAAAAAGACTAAATTACCATAAACACGAAAAATGCCTTACATTTCTTTGTGTACACAAACGCGGTAGCCCACACCTGTCAACACCTAAAGAAAATACGCCGAAGGTTCTATAAACATAAGGGTTCTCTGGTGCTAATTAAAAAATCCTGAGATTAAAGATAATAATAATATTATATCCCTGCAATTATTTTAATTTAAATAATACTAGCCTTTAGTTTTGCGCCTTTAGACTTTTTGAAAAGTATTCCCCCTTAGCTTATATAAATACTATCCTGCAATTATTTTAATTTAAATAATACTAGCCTTTAGTTTTGCGTCTTTAGACTTTTTGAAAAGTATTCCCCCTTAGCTGCAAAAGTTTTTATATCAAAATACACATAGCTGCTTGACCGTTCTAGATTTTAAAAAAAAAAACAAGGAACCCTACAAACCCACAAAAAAGCCCAGTGAAACTCTATGTGCAGTCCACTTGTAAATGCCCGCGAACACGGTCAACATCTATACCTCTATGGTATTTGCTCAACAGTCTCTGCCTCTATGAGTCTATGGTATTTGCTCTCGCTATCTTGTCTGTGCTGCGTCATATTCTGTGACGCTGTTTGCATACTGGCACGCGAGCAATGACGGCTGTTTAAAAAACGTTCCAATTTGAATGTGGAATAAAAGTTAACCATTCAAGAAAAACAGAAATGTAGTTTAGACAGTATGTTTGTGAAAAGTACTGGAAAGTGGCCAAAGGATAAAAGAATGTAACATAATAAATAAACAATTATAAACTCACAAAAGACAACTATGATTGGATTTTTGGAGTCTTTTTGTATTTTTTATTTCAACTCCAAATCAAATCAAAAATCAAATTCAAATCAAGTCAAATTAAATTAAGACGTTACGCCTTTTTATATTATAATAAAATGTAATTTAGGAAAACCTATTCTTTTGGGAATGTCAGTTACCTAATGATAGCTACCTTACAATATTTCACGCATTTACATTTAAAATTAATTAATTGCGCTATTATATTGATATAATTTGTACTCTGCCTTTGACATTTTTGTGATTCTCAATAATTAATAATTGGTTTTTAAAATTGTATACGAATTTATTATTGCTACTTTGATTGTTTCTGTTATTTCGTATTGTCAATCTCCATAAGTTAGTAACCTAACTCCTTCTGATCTTATATTTAATCTAATTTCTAGGAAACATATTTCGTACCTCCGCCCGCTAGCGTCAGTTATTTATAAGTTTATAACAGTGTGAATTGATAGAAAGTATGTCTAATAAAATAAATATACTAGTGTATCGGGTCTGCGATAAATATTTGTTTAATTAAATCGAAAGCCTTTTATGGCTGTTAATTTGGAATAACTGGCCAAAACTTGGGATTAGGTTTATAAATTCCATTCCATATTCAAAGTGTTACTTAGCAATTGTTCTGCTGCTGTCTGTTGGTTGATCAAGTGGCTCTATCTTTTGAACCCATGGAACTAATAATATGAAGAATAGAAATAACCCGCGAATTAAAAGCACGAACCGCCTGTATGACTTTTTTTTTGATATTTAACTAGTAACTAGTAATGGTGCGCTTTTAGGAAACTAGGTTTACTTGTTTTAATTTTAAATTGTATACGAGGTGCTTTATAGGAGATTGGGGCGACTGTAGTGAAAAAAAAAAGAATCAGATAAGAAATTGCACAAAGAATGGAATGAAATACCACATTTTTTTATTTCCAGAATATCAATTCAGCCTGTTCCGTTCAGCCAGACCTACCTAATGTTTCATGCGAGCGAAGCCGCAGGTAATAGCCAGTCAATTGATTAGGTAGTACGTATTTGACCGAGTTATCAAAATAATTTTTCCTTCATATAGTTCCACAGTTACCCTGTATAAGGAGTTTTTATCCCGTCAAATTTTTAAAAACGAAGACTACATTATAATGCCACTCGACATCTTTAAGAGATGTGTAAATAGTATCTCAAAAGTAACAGTTACATACTTCAAGTATCTATTACTAACCAACGGTACAAAATACTTATTAAAAATACTTTTCAAGGAGCAAAAAGCACGGGTCGCGGTCGGTCGAATGACGTGTCTAATATCGCAAGTTGATCTGTTCTTGCTTGTCTTGGGTTCTTTGATTATGATAAAAAACTGGTGGTTTTCCCCGGTTTTTTATGCCATATTTTCTTTGTCGTTAATGCTGTGTTGTTAGCTAAGGATTAGTTATTTGTGTCACAAGGGAGCAAAATGGTTTATTTACGTTGAGGGCGTACATTGAATCCAGAATTTAGCGAAGGATTCTACAATAGAATCCTGAGCGTAGCGAGGGATTCTAAAGTAGAATCCTGAGCGTAATGAGGGACTCAAGTGTTAACGACCAAGATGAACATAATTTTGCTCCCGAGTTGCTCATACAACTTTTCACACCGAGCATTAAGAAACTTGAAAAAAACAAATTCTAAATATTATTAAAGAACAACCAGCATAGAAAATGGCGTGGCTTTACAATTATTAACTTCAAAAAATGGCATTTGCTATAAAATACTTAGAAAAGCCTTGAACAGAAAAGTTGCACTTTGCTCCCTCTCGTCAGGGAGGAAAAGTTACTTTTCTGAAGGAGAGGTGTGAAAAATGTCTTGTGTGTCATTTGTACATGGAATAAAACAATGCTTCCCGCTGCCTGTCCCTCTGATGTGAAGCGTTCATCATCTTTATCATAACCCCAGGATTCGATTTGCAGCATTCGAACATGGCGGATGTAAACAATATCTAATTTTGCTATGTCTGTTTCTTTGGCTAGTTGAAGTATAATTTTGATAGTGTTTTATGCGGCGATTAACCTTAACAGTGAACAGTGATCACAAAATTCTATATTTCTCTTGTGTCTGACATTTTTTAATGCGCAAGTTGTCTCCGCGTGGTTTCTGGAGTTTTACTATCAAGATGCAAAAACTACAATCACCGTACAACGTCCCTCTCAAAGAGAGTTTACCTTGACACTGGCGAAATTGTCCTATTAATTAGGACAGAAAAGCCATATCTTAAAAGAGAAGAAGAAGATCATAACCCCATCCTATATGTAACACTGCTGGCCAAAGGCCCACGAGGGCTCAGTGTGAATTGCGAACTTCGCACACACCATTGCATTGCTTCGCAGTATATGCAGGTTTCCACACGCTTTTTTCCTTAACCGTAAGTGGTAGGGTAAATCGTCAATTACTGGCCACCTTACAGAAACTGGCCACTAAAAAAATTTATTCTATTTATAGGAGATCAGGATCGATTTTATTATAAGGTGGCCAGTTATTGAAGGGTGGCCAGTAATTGACACCTTATACTAAAAATGAACTCTGTTTATACTAAGGGGCTGTTTCACCATCCATTGATTAGTGTTAACTGACGGTTAAATGTGATGCCGTCTCTATTTGTTTTGTTCGAATAGACGGAGACGGCATCACATTTAACCGTCAGTCAACACTAATCAATGGATGGTGAAACAGCCCCTAAGTGTCTACAGTTAAATTTTAGTGTAAGGTGTCCAGTTATTGAACGGTGGCCAGCAATTGACGATTACCACCGAAATACCAAGTATCACCGAAAAGTCGAAGGCTACGTGTGAGTATACCATCAATTACTGCCCCATCTTCTGCGCACGCGCATGCTATAAGTGCAGACCGCGGTACGCCACGACCTTGCACGGTCTCAAGGCGTCGTGAAATTATACACACGGCAAATTATCCGTCTGTATGTGTATGTCATTTGCGGCACGCGATAGTTCCGTAATTGAGCACGTGGCGGCAGCCATTTTGAATTAAAAAAAGACAATTTTTAAAGATAAAGCCGGTATAGGTATGCCACGGGTGTTGAAGTGAATGACTACACACACAAGACATGTCGTGCAATGACAGCAGGATTTTGCATTCTTTTTTTGTGCAATCAATTTTTTTTGTAGCTGTGTGTGCACTTCAACTCTCGTGGCACTATCTATACCCTGGGAGTGTCAACAAGCTCTATCTTGATTGTAACTGTCAACTGTCACAACTTTGACGTGAAGCATTTATGTAGGCGAGTGGACGCCGGTTCGCACTGATTCTAGTTAAATTGTAAAAAACAGCCATGAGGTGAGCAGTAATGGAAGTGTATTATGTGAAAAAGAACGACCGGAAAAAGACCGGAATTTACATACGCAGTACCAACACAATAGCAGTACTTTGTTGGTGTTGCCAACATGCTGGGGGCGCGGGTTTGGAAGACCCATAACACATATATCAATTCTAGTAAAAAAAAAACAAAAAGTTACAACTTTCTAACAAATTAAACAATGCCCAACATAATGGTATAACCCAATTGGTAAGGTAAGTATGATCCACTTAAAACTTAATATTAAAATTGTTACACTGATTAATCAATTAGGATACTTAGCTACCTCTTATTACATGAATACAGCTTAATTTTATACTATGCAATTACTGTTTATCATGAACAACACTATCTATTATGGAACCGAGTAACAATCGAGAAAATAAATTGGCTTGCTTAGTAATATCTAATAGTTTCATTAAGAAGATATAGATGGCGCTAAAAAGTAAGCGATTGAATATTGTGGCAACACTCAAGTAAAAAGAATCTAAGTTTTTTTTTTTCAAATACATAGTGACGTGAAACGTCATGAATTCTTTCCCACCTTCCAAATTGAAATAAAGATGGTTACAGATGCAGTGAATAGTTAATGTTTTGTTATCGTATTTTGTCGGTAAAGTTCGTATTTAGCTTGCTTATTCAACTAGTTTACTGAAGGCTTAAGGCCACTTGTGGACGTCCGTTGTTTTCAACGGACGACGGACCGTTTTTTTTGCCGGTCTTGCGGTGTTGTACATGCACCGGACACTTGTCCAGCGACTGAGCCATACAACACCGCAAGTCCGGAAAAAAAACAACGGACGTCTACAAACGGCTTAAAGGATTTATTTAGTACTTTACTTAATAAATCGTGGAAAAGCCGCGATGGCCTTAGTGGTTTGACCTATCGCCTGGAAGATCGTCGGGTTCAAATCCCGGCCTGCACCTTTGAGTTTTTCGAAATTGATGTGAATTACGTTTGAAATTTACCACGAGCTTTACGGTGAAGGAAACCTGCACATACCTGTGAAGTAGTTCAATGGTGTGTGTGAAGTTCCCAATCCGCACTGGGCCCACATGGGAACTGCGGCCCAAGCCCTCATTCTGAGAGGAGGCCTGTGCCCAGCAGTCAGACGCAAATAGGCTGGGATGGATGGAATGGGAATTTAATTGTAAATCTACTACTTAGAATTAAAGCCGGGGCGGACGACTACCACTTATTCATTATAATTTTGGACTCAATGTTATAATTAACTTTTTCTTATAACAATACACGCGAACAATTCAAATTCAGAAGCGGCCAAACAGTTTTTGTCACCACTAAAAAAATCCAATTCGGCATAATTGTAAACAATTTGACAGCTATTGTGTTCAAATTACCGTCGGGTTCGAACCCGAGACCTTGGGCTGACCTAATGCCATATCGGAACAATGCAAGGGACGCTAATACGTATTTAAGTAATTAGGTAATTCATAGTTCGTCTGGTCCCATCTAGTTCGTTTTTAGGGTTATGTAGGTATCTCAAAAGATTTTCGAAAATAATGAAACAGAGGAGCTACTACGAAATTCAAAAATTGAAGTTCGCATCGTACCGTCCCTCTCACTTCGTTTGAATTAATATAAGCGTGAGCGGGACGGCAATACACGAAGTTTGAATTTTAAACTTCGTAGTAAAGGGCCTCGCCCTATATTACTATCGATGTATCCGATCGAGATGAAATTTGATATTGAGGTAGTTTGAGCCCCTGAATACATAGAAGTTTTTACATCGGGAAATTGCGTAGTTTCCTGTGTAAAAATATTAGATTGTACAAAGAGAGCATAAAGCGAGCTATTTTACCCGAGGTGTTCAAATATATAGCCACCTGAGCCGGTACGGCGAGGGTGGATAGACACGTCGAGGGGGAAATGGGGTTTTGCTGCTCGAGTTTTACACTCTGCTTTTCACTTCGATTGAGAGGAAATTAAATCGCGACTGTGGAAATTACAGGTGCTAGGACCTTGTGCATGGTCCGCCCGGATTGCTACCACCATCTTGCTCGCTAATCCTGCCGTGAAGCAGCAGTGCTTGCACTGTTGTGTTTCGGCGTGGAGAGCAAGACAGCCGGTGAAATTACTGGCACTTGAGGTATCCCATCTTACGCCTCTAGGTTGGCAACGCATCTGCAATACCCCTGGTGTTGCAGATGTTTATGGGCGGTGGTGATCTCTTACCATCAGGAGACCCACTTGCTCGTTTGCCATCCAGACGAATAAAAAAAACGTGCTAGATATTTTTAATTTTCATGGATTGCTAAATAAATATAATTTATTAGTTTTATTAATGTATTTTGACTGATATATAGTTTTACATAAAATAAAAATAAAATATTAAAATATATATATACACATTTTTGTTTGTGGCTGCTGACACCTGATTACCTTGGTCTTAGACGAAGATTTTACTTTATGCACTAGATCATAAAAAGTTATATATATAGCATTTATACAAACTTTACAAGCATGAGAGTGAAAAATATTATTTGACTAGTTCGTTATTTACTAGATTATCACAAAATATATTGTACACGTATTGTTAAATTTCTGTATCAAACAAAAACTGGCAAAGTTGAAGCGTGCCGAAGTTCGGGAGTGCCGCAGAAGTGCCGCACGGCGTGACGTCACCCGGTACTTCAACTGGCTATAATCTTCGTATTTTCTGTTTAATTGGCAAAATGAATAATACGCGCCCAATATTTTTTGATAATCTAACTGTAAAATTTTGACACTACTTTTATTTCTTTTTTTTTCAAACTTTTTTTTTATTGTACAGTTCTTTTCCTTCGCAGACGAAGTCGCCGGCAACTACTGATACTAATTTGATACGTTAAATATCAGTTGCTCACAATATTTAGGGGCTGTTTCGCCATCCATTGATTAGTGTTAACTGACGGTTAGATGTGATGCCGTCTCCGTCTATTCGAACAAAACAAATAGAGACGGCATCACATTTAACCGCCAGTTAACACTAATCAATGGATGGTGTAACACCCCTTTACTGTAACTACAGTCGCCATTAAATGTTTTGGAGCAGCCAAGGTGATCAAAAACATCGGAATATGAACTCTAAAGCCTTGAGAATAGAGTGCATGCTTTTTACTTGGCTAATCGGAGAAGCAAGAATATTGTAGTTCATTGATAAGATCCTCTGCCAAATAACACCTGAATCGATCAACTGTAAATTATCGCTGTAAAAACTTAACCCAACAATAAACTAACTTAAAATAAAATAAAAACTTAATGGGTGGTGAGTCTGTGTTGACGAAATAAATGAATTACATTTGAGGTTTTCAATTAAAAAAAAAAATAAGAAAAGTTCATGATTCAATCCTTGTCGGTACCTTATAGTTCAAAAAATTCTACATAAAAAAAATACAAAAAGATAGTCTTGAATGATGGGTCTCGTATGACACACTGCCAATTTAAGAGTTAATGCGATATCAAAATTTAAAACGTAAAACCACGGTCTGTAATTGTGGTTTCTGTTTCAACCTTTTTCTTGAGGCTTTCATTGTATTTAAAATAAAGTAAAGCCCTGTGAATGGTATTTCCCCGGTGGAAGTAAAAAGTGAACAGAAAATATTAAACAAACTGTGGTATTTTTAATTTGATTTAAAGCAAGATACAATAAACTTGTCTGTCAGTATAAAAATTGTGTATTTAATCGGACAACTTCAAATACGTGCAGGGAATGCGGTGTCCGCGACTGTATTAAGACAGAATAAGAGCAAAAGAGTGTATGGTACATATTGTGACGTGAATGAATGTATGTATTACTTATACATTTGCACTTTCAAACTATACGAAGATATAAAACGTATTAGAAAAGGTGTGTGAAAATTTATAAAATAGTTTAAAAACACAAATTGTCTACGAGTATTACGGATGTTTTTTTTTTACAACTGGTAACCGAAGACGTCGAATTAAATTTTTATTTTAATTATAAGTCGATTAAATCATCAAAATAAATAGCATAGACCAATTGAAGTTATGTTAAAAAAGCAACTAGTTTTTATAAAAAAAACCAGTGGCACGCAACTCACCGTATACTCGTGAATATCCATTATTATACCATTAAACAAAACTAAACCTAAACTAGCAAAAACTAAATATAACACAAAAATATTGCACGAATTCAGACTGGCCACAATAGTGGTATTATTGCACAGATTAACAAATCAGGTACGTCAAGGCGTAATTAAAAAGTAAAAAAGTCACATCTTCATTCAAAAATGGGTCAACATTTTTTTTTTCTAAACAGCCAGCTATCACATTTGGCGCGCTTTTGATTTCTTTTTAAGTGAAAATATTAAATGTCACGTTTGGCGCGGTTTTTCGCGTTCCATTTTCGAAAAAGCGCGCGGTTCGCGGCGCGCTGCGGTGTGCACTGTCCACTTGGCTCTTTACCGTGCCGCGGACCGTTGGTGAAAAAAGTTGGTCAAGTGCTCTATGGTTTAGCTTAGTCAGGTTCCGTGTGATTGAGGTTTAATTATATTTATTTAAGGTTTCATTATAATTATTCTCTTACTTTTTTTTATTACACTGATGACGTTTTTAAGACTTCACGAATTTAAGAATGTAGAGACAAATTTATAACACATGGGTTGGATGTCGATAAAATCTTTTATTTAATTATTGAAATAGTTAGGGTAAGTTTGTAGAGATAAAAACAATATAATACCTTTAAGACTGTCACGGGTTAAAGTATAGAGATTTTGGGATATCCGCATATTTTCGCGATTTTCAAGGATTTTTAAGGTAGGTACAAACCTAAAAATAGTACCTACACCAAAAACAATAAAATGTTGACAACGTCCAGTGGAAGAAATTAAATCGCGTGCTAGCGAACCTTTTCGCTACAAAGTTAGCTCCATAGGTAAAGAGAAGTACATCTCACAAATAAATCGGCGTGAAATTAACTGTGAAAAGGTTCCCGCCTGGTATGGGATTCAGCTCAGATTGTATGATCTGAGGGATTCAGATTCCTCAACACTACCCATTATTTAGTAACTGAACTGCAGACTATCAATGAATATTTCTTTGACAGACTTGTTGGCGCTAGTGCTGTGACTGTAAGGTCCGTTGGATAACTTTAACGTTTTTTTTTTTTTTTTTATTCGATTGGATGGCAAACGAGCAAGTGTGTCTCCTGATGGTAAGAGATCACCACCGCCCATAGACACCTGCAACACCAGGGGGATTGCAGATGCGTTGCCAACCTAGAGGCCTAAGATGGGATACCTCAAGTGCCAGTAATTTCACCGGCTGTCTTACTCTCCACGCCGAAACACAACAGTGCAAGCACTGCTGCTTGTATGTTTAAATCACTCAATGAGCCAAACGTAAGCAAGACTGCAATACCAAACGGGACCTCACGATACCATATTAACACATGAAACCGGAAGGAACCGTCACTAGTCAGACTTGTCGAGAGCTTCGTAAAAAATATATCATAAAAAGCTCAAAAAGCTGCGGTACCCTATAAAAAAGCTAACTACGATCTAATACTGACGTGCGAAATCGCCGGAATCGCGTTCGCGAACGTCATTTTCTAACTGTACATAAACCCAACTTACCCATGCAGCCGACTAATACCGGAACTAACAACTTGCCGTACTATAACTAGCTTCGATTTGAAGCAGACAGCGCCACTGCCGTGTGAAAAAGCAAGTTTGTAGCTCTGTAAAGAGGCTGTATACTTTCTTCCGTTTGAATCTATGGACGCCTCTACTAAGTTTGTTATAGCATTGAGTTGAAATGTAATTATCTTTTGATGCGGAATACTTGAAAGTTCGAATAAATGCAATTTGATTTGTTTTGTGTTCCTTTTGGAGATTAACTGTACCAATGCCAAAGGCTAACGAACGATTTTACCGTCACACTCTGAAACTACGATTATCTTTAAGTACCTACCTATAAAAGACTAATGTGTCCGACTGGAGACGCACTTAAGGATTTTCCAAAATTCCCACGGGATAGAGCGCTAGCAACTTTTATCCTTCCAAGGGTGCGAAGCTGTGAGATAAAGTTATTATAGATAACAATTCGCTATGCCTCTTCGATCTCGTGGGTGTCGTTAAAGGCAACGATTTAAGGAGCCTGATGAAAGTGTACAAACCTTTTTTTTTTTTAATTGCCAGCTCAGTTGCTAACTTCGAACTTGAGGTTCGAAAATCGAAGTTCGTATCGTACCGTCCCTCTCGCCCTCGTATTAGATAGTTTAAGCCTCAGAGGGATCGAACGACACGAGCTTCAATTTTCGTAGTAGCCCTGCTGCTCCGGTGTGGAAGGCAAGGGAAAATCTCCAGACTAAATATTTTCGCAAGAAAGTTATCACGAAAGTTCACTAGAACGACCTCAACCACTTTGTCAAGAGTAGGGACTTAGGAGAAGAATAGTTAATGAATGATTAAATATTTAATTGACTTGCCTAAGCATAGGCAAGAACTCTCATATTGGGATTATTCATATTTAGATTTTTATGGGAAAATATCTATACCCTCGACTTAAAGTAAATAGTTACAAGAAGAAAGGTCATTAAAATCCGGTTATAAATTACACAGTTCTTCAGACAGGGAGAGAGAAAGAGAGACAAAAAAGTTAAAAAAAGTTAAAAAATCTACCAAAATAGTACTAAAATTATACAAAAACAAACCCACCGTATTGAAAAACAGAGTCTCAAGACTGCAATCATAGATTTCCATTTTAAAGTGTAATGTAAAGTTCCGAGTCAATTTCTTTACAATTGTTTCGTCTAAAACAAGACAATTTTATTAATTTACGTAGCAACTAATATCAACAAGGTGTTTAAAATTTAAAAAACCGTTACTTCGACACTTGCCTAGTGTCAAACGTCAATTCAATTTGAGTTTGGAACGTATTTGATTGATTGTCGGAACCACAGACAAGAGGAACTTTTTAAATTCACCGCGTACTTTTTTAAATACAACAATCAATTCTGAATTTGTACGAGTCTATTTTGATATTTAATTAAATTCTTTTTGATACTAAATTACAATCGTCATTTCAGATTTTTAGTGAGTTGCTTTCTACGAGTAATTAATTATTGTTCGTGAGAAAATTGGACAGCGATTATGAATTAAGGAAAAGTTTCTCGATTTGTTCGTACTATAAAGAACTTGGGACATTTCGCGCGGGGGGGGGGGGAGTTATAATGTCATCATCATCATCTCAGCCCATATACGTCCCACTGCTGGACACAGGCCTCCTCTCATAATGAGAGGTCTTGGGCCGTAGTTGCCACGCAGGCCCAGTGCGGATTGTGAACTTCACACACATCATAGAACTGCTCCGCATATTTGTGCTCGTGGTAAATTACAAATGTAGTTTTGCACGTACGAATTGCAAAAAGCTCAGATTCGAACCCACGATCTTCTGCTTTTTTTTATTGTGAGAGGGATGCAGTTCAACTTTTGTGTTTTCTCCTTGTGGTGTCGGGTTAGAAACACCTCTCCATTTCTTCCGTGGATGTCGTAAGAGGTGACAAAGGATATAGGTTAAGGTATACCGTAGGCGACAGGCTAGCAACCTAATAAAAATAAATATCACGGGAGAATTCACACCAATTGACCTAGTCCCAAAGTAAGCTTAGCAAAGCTTGTGTTATGGGTACTAAGCAACGGATAAATGTAATTATAAAGATATAGATACATAACTAAATACATATTAAACAACCAAGACCCGAGAACAAACATTCGTATTTTTCTTACAAATATCTACCTGTCACTAATGTGCCGTTTTTGTCGAACTTTAATCCTAAAATTGCTAAAAGTGGCTCCGAAGCGGTAACGTTCTGCTCTGCCTACCCCATTTGGGAATACAGGCGTGATATGTTTGTGTTGTGTTTTTTTGTGCATAATTTGAATTTTACAGCGCATTTATTCATTGGTTTTTCACTATAATGCCGTAATTTATGACTAATAAATAAAATGATAATGATCATGACACAGGTTTTACCAAGCTTAAAAGCTTAACTTAAAGCTTAGCTTAAAGCTTAGTCTCCAGCCATTCAAAATTGTTATACACAAATTGTTAATAAAACAAAAAAAAAAAAATTATACCTAATATTAGCATCATTTAAAAAGTAAAATAGGACTGGGCGGGACACGTCTGCCGCATGGATCCGGCTCTCTGGGCCAAAGTTATCGATTGGGTTCCATGCGACGAGCACCGGAGCAACAGACCTAGGAGATGGCGGGGCTATGTGGACCGTTTCCAGTCAAACTAGGAAGAATTAGCCAAAAGTATAGACGAGTGGAAAAAAGGGGAAGCTTTAGGGCAGTGGGACACAATACAATCTAAATAAAAAAAATAAAGAAATGAGCATCTAGCCTTCTAGACTACGGACCATACAGGATTTACGTAGACGACATGCTGCAGGCCGCTCTCTATAGCGTCTCAAGTAGTTAATGTCCCGTTTTCGTGCGGTCAATCTTTATGGTACCTTACTTACGGCAGTTCGCCGCCTGACCGCTTTCACTCTCCGCTTGAGTATAACAGGGTTCTATGTTTGTTTTAGGCAATTAAAGGACAATATAACTCAATTATTTGTTCAATTATGTTCGTACAAACTTTTCCTAAGAAATAATTAGAGGAAATTTTATTGAATGAAACAACTTGTTAAAGTACGGCCAAGGACTTTCATTCATGAGCCACAATGGAACCTTCTCAAAGAAAAAGTAATTACGATTTTCCTTGTTAATTAATGCGATGTCACTATGACGCTTACTGTTGAATGGTTCCAAGGTGGCAAGGTGTTGGTGGTGAATTTAAGTCCTTGACCGTTACCAAACACTTTTTTATTATTTCCATTCCAAATGTTTCGATAAAAATCATCATTCGACTATGCATTATGGTATTCGGAATTAGAAAATAATAAATAATAAATCATTTATTTGCATAAAAACGTGGTACATATTTTGTGGTAAGAAAGAAAGAGTTTCACATGTTTTTGTCACTATGTGACGTACAAATTTTAGTTTACAAATAGGGATATGTTTTAATCTTAATAATATATATATATATATATATATATATATATTATATATATATATATACTATATTTAGCCTATAACTGTGGCAGGCCGAGGCGGAGATGGCGAGATGACCTGGACGCGGAACTGAGAAAATGGCCAAATATAGCTCTGTATAGGGAGATGTGGAAGTCAAGAGGCCCAGCAGTGGGACACAATTAATCTAATTATTATTTAAGTTACACTGTAAGTAGGTACAATTATATTATTATGTTCTAGATAAATAGTAAAATATGATATGACTTGAAGTTAAAAAATTATACTTTAAAATTGCCAAGGCATATTATTACAGGCATCTAATCTAATCTAATACCTTTAAACGAACAATTATTGTATATATATCAGAATCTCGGAAACGGCTCCAACGATGAAATTTGGTAAGTGGGGGTTTTCGGGGATGAATAATCGATCTAGCTTGGTCCTATCTCTGCGAAAACGCTTATTACCGAGTTTTAGCCCGAGCAAAGCTCGGTCACCCAGGAACTGAATTTAAACAGGGACCTAAACCTAGTTAGTTTAATTTTCCGAGATATAAGGAACCCTTAGTGCGTGAGTCCGACTCGCACTTGACCGCATTTTAATAATCCTGTATTAATCTAGTACTATGATAATGGCATAGCTTAGTGACCACTACATAACTAATAACCCTCGTTCGAGCAGTCGGTTAAAAAACCTAACGAGTTAACTATACCGTCTAGAATCCGTTACGGTAACAGTTTGACACATGAGATTAACGCTGACAGCGCCATTACGCTAAACGCGCGCGCATAATGATCTATGGATCATTGATCCATGGATCATTTGCGCGGACGCGGCAACGGCATGCCGAGAATGTTCGCTATAAGAGAGCGTGCTAAGTTTAGCATTTTTTATGACTTAAGGTACTACTACACCGTATTAAGTATATCAGGTCACACCTACTACACCGTATTAATTATACTAATGACTGTAGTAGGAACGTGTGAGGCAAAAACATATTATTTGTATTGAAAAGTATGAGATTATGTCCTCTAGCACAGGGTTTCTCAAACTTATGGCTCCACGTACCCCTGTTAAAGTTTCTAGACGATGGCGAACCCCTACCTCCCCCCTCCCCAAAGAAAGTAATAAAATTGACTGTTTTATTTCAATCATCATCATAATATAATTTATATTATTTATTTCAATAAAAGGTAACAAATATAGGTAAGAATCATCTTGCCAACAAAAATACAAACTGAAAGAAACGACAACAAATAACAAACAAATAAGGAACAAATTTGGAGTTGAAATAAAAAATACAAAAAGACTCCAAAAACCAATCTTAATCATCTTGCTAGTCTTGCAGCCTGGTGGTTTTTGGAGTCACGTAAACCTTGTCGCGAACCCCCTACCGTCGAATAGCGAACCCCTAGGGGTTCGCGTACCCCACTTTAAATAACCCTGCTCTAGCACGTTTCTCTACCAACCGTCGCCGTCGCGTGCCATGCACTGAAAATTGTCAGTCATAATGTAGTTTTTGTCATAATGTAACTCTTTTTTTCTCTGAAACCATTTATTTTCCAGAATTGTTATAAAACAAACCTAACCTAACCAATAGGGTTGTACATTGTTGGCCATTTCAAAAATTATGAAAAAAATACAGTTTCAGTGGGAAAAAAATTATGACCAACAATAATTATGACAAACAAACATTATGACTTATAAAATTATGGCAGTCAAAAGGATCCCGGATAAACACTAGATTTCGAAACGCGTCAGTG
The DNA here is from genome assembly GCF_025370935.1 of Choristoneura fumiferana. Classification (NCBI taxonomy): domain Eukaryota; kingdom Metazoa; phylum Arthropoda; class Insecta; order Lepidoptera; family Tortricidae; genus Choristoneura; species Choristoneura fumiferana. The sequence continues at coordinate 654,935 of NC_133501.1, forward strand.
TTGTGTTGTAGTGATGATAGTTAGTTTAGTTAGGTAGTTGGTTAGTTTCATTGCTATGTCCTATTGAAAGGCATATTTAAATAATCCCCATTCAATTAACAATAAGTTAAATCAAATTAACAGTTACCTAATGCGAGAAAGTCGGAAATTGCTAGAGTTACCGTTTTTTGAAATGCCACTGGCAAAATGCGAAACCGGTTGTTTTCAGAACGTCTGAATAATTTTCGCCATTTACTGAACTATTACTAGTTGTCCTGAACTCTTTGTTCGCACAGCAAACTATTAGGAATGTTTACGGGACGTCCATTAAATTATTGGTAAAGGCAGTACTACAACGTGTCTCTAACTCTAAGGACAAAGATGAATAGAAAATGTTAATTAGGTTATTTCTAACCTATGTATACTCAACGGAACCGAGAGAACCGTGTCGTAATGACATTCAACGTCATTCGATTAATAATGTTGTTAATAGGAAAAACATTTTTTTTTACTATTATAAGGTTCCATAGTGGCACAGGAATCAAATCGATTGACTGTACAAAGCCACACGCCACAGTATTAACGGAGAAATGACCGATTTGCGATTTGATACTTCGGAACATAATTTTTTTTTCTATTCATATAATCGAATAATTTACAATATTAAAACATTAATAAGAATTTGACTTAGGATTTCGGTCATAGTCCAGAGAGTTGACACGTTGTATATCTTAAAATGTATCTTTCTCTCTCTAATCACTCACCACATACCATTCGGTTTCGTTGATAGAACAATATAAACATATCTTGGTGTTCTCTGAAGTCCGTGAAATCATCTGGTCGAATTATTAGGGCTAACCAAAAATTTTAGTGTTAATAATTCAATGAAATTACTCACAACATGTTTTTATCAATACCAAATCAATATCCATATTATCCATCAATATGCGGATGGTAAATAAGACATTACAAACGTTCATCATTTATTTGGTATACATACCACTACTTTCCAATTGCAGTTTTAGGGTTCCGGAGCCAAAATGGCAAAAACTTAACCCTTATAGTTTCGCCATGTCTGTCTAGTCTGTCTGTCCGTCCGCGGCTTTGCTCAGGGACTATCGATGCTAGAAAGCTGTAATTTTTTTTTGTAATACATAAACTAATCCGACAAAATAGTACAATAAAAAATTACAGCAATTTTTTTAGGGTACCTGATACACGTAAAGTGGGGGCGTTTTTTTTTTCATCCAACCCTATAGTGTGGGGTATCGTTGGATAGATCTTTTAAAACCATTAGGGGTTTCCTAAGACGATTTTTAGATTCAGTGATATGTTTGCGAAATATTCAAATTTAAAGTGCAAAATTTCATTAAAATAGGGCGTCCTTCCCTCTAAAATCTAAGCCGGTAGGTGGAAAAATTTGAAAAAAAATCGCAATGGTAGTAAGTATATCAAACTTACAAGGAAAATTATAACGGCTAAGTTTGCTTGAGAATTATTAGTAGTTTAAGAGTAAATAGCAGCCTAAGGTATAAAATATACCTAAACTTGGAAGATTCCGTATAAAATACGAAATCCTTAGAAAAATATTACTCAATTTTTTCAAAATGGCTACGGAACCCTATTTTGGGCGTGTCCGACACGCTCTTGGCCGGGTTTTCGTAAATAATAATATTTGTATTTTTTTATATTTATTTAGACATTTCCGCAATTTCCCAACTCACTACACTACCACAAACATAATAACATAATGCCCGTGAATAGATCGTAATTGCCGCGCCTGACCCGGCGCAGATCCGATCTATAGATCATTGATCGATAATAAGGATGCCGTCTCGTTTGCCGCATGAAAGTAGTGAGTATAGTTGGTTTTTGTGTGTATTTATTTGAGTTGGCTGTTTAAAATTGTGTTCCTATTTATAGATGCTTGTTTAATGATGAGTTTCTTTGAAATAGTAAGTTTATGTCGAGTGAATCCCACTAATCCTATACTTATACTGTTACTGTTACTATGGTCGTGTATTATAAATGTGTCCATTACAATAGTATCTGTTTGTAATTTGTAACTGTCCTAATAAATGAATAAATACATATTATAAATGCGAAAGTGTGTGTGTGTGTGTGTGTGTGTGTGTGTGTGTGTGTGTGTGTGTGTGTGTGTGTGTGTGTGTGTGTGTGTGTGTGTGTTACTCCTTCACGCTAAAACGGCTCGAAATAATAACCGCTGGGCTAAGAGTCATGAAATTTGGTATGTAGGTAAGTACTCGTAGCTGGACGTCTGGAACAACACATAAGCTAATTTTATCCCGATATTCCCACGGGATAGGGATAAAACCTTGAAATTTCAACCACTGGGTTTAGAGTGATGAAATTTTGGACAGTTGTTCTTAACACAACCTCAATGAAGACCACGACACACAATTTGTGAATTCCAAGGGGACAATTGTAAAATCCCGGAATTTCAATTGTAACTACCAGATTGAATAGCTTAAGCGTGCGAAGCCGCGGGTAAACTCTAGTATTATAAATGCGAAAGGTTGTAAGTTTGTTAATTTGTTGCCTCATCACATTAAAATTCGGTATACAGATAGTTTGGGTCCCGGAGAAGGAACCGCATGCTTGTTTGCCTTCATCTCATAAAAAAACCTATGACTTTTTAACTCTATGAGCGCCTCGTTTTTTAGCTTATATACTGTGGTAAAAAAAAATAGTTGGGCATAAACCTTGCGACAATGAAACAAAATATATACCTCGTTGAGTTTCTTGCCGGATTCTTCTCAGCATATCGTTTTCCGAACCGGTGGTAGTTTTTTTTTGACATTCATAAGAGCTTGTTATAGCCTAAACTGAATAAAGATATTTTGACTTTGACTTGCATGAAATTTCTACTCCAGTTATGAGCTCTTGTATCGAGCGTTGCCATCTCCTGTGATAAGTACTCCGTCGCCACTTGACGACAAAAAAAAGTAGAAAACACAAAGAAATCAATTAGCAACCGGGGCGCGACACAAAAACTGTTTGTACCTGCGACCACTAGTTGTCAATGCATCATTTGTCAATGGGACGCCTGCCGCCGCGGTATCGGCAAAGGGTAACTGCTCGGGGATTTTTTTTTATACGACTGGAAGGCAAACGAGCAAGTGGGTCTCCTGATGGTAAGAGATCACCACCGCCCATAAACATCTGCAACACCAGGGGTATTGCAGATACGTTGCCAACCTAGAGGCCTAAGGTGGAATACCTCAAGTGCCAGTAATTTCACCGGCTGTCTTACTCTCCACGCCCAAACACAACAGTGTAAGCACTGCTGCTTCACGGCAGGATTAGCGAGCAAGATGGTGGTAGCCATCCGGGCGGGCCTTGCACAAGGTCCTACCACCTGCAAATACTTTATTTTACAATTTGGATGACTTCTAATAATTATTATAAAGGGGGAAAATGTATGTATGTTAGTTTTTGACACTAGAACCGTTGAATGATTTGTATGATATACAGGGTTTTATAAAGATCCTATAGTTAAAAAAATATTATCTTACTTTAATTGTTATTTTTCGCATCATGACATGATTGGAATTTTATTTTTATATTATTATTAATTTTATTTATACCTTTGACGATTTCAATATAAATTCTTATACTTAACTGACATTTATGTGAATTATAATTTAATCTTATATTGAATAAATAAATAAACTAAACTAAACTATTTATCTTTAAGAAAGGATGTCTATGAAATAAAGAAAATATCAACATTAGACTGAGTATTTTTTCTTGTTTCGGAGAAAATTAAGAGTTGGGAAATAAAACAGTTTGGCAAATTAAAAATTTAGGAACAATATTCCTGCGAAAGCGAAGGTTTCCGTTTTACTCATAAGTACCGTTTAAATACTTTATCATTAAAATTGTAAATCTGTTTTAAAATATATACTTCGTTGAGTTTCTTGCCGGATTCTTCTCAACAGCGGTTTTTCCGAACCGGTGGTATTTTTTTTGACATTCATAAGTGCTTGGCTTAAATTGATAGATATATATTATTACACAAGTAATATTTACGACGTTCAACGTTACAGTTGCCGTGGTGACTGATGTTGTCAAGTCTGCCTAGCAGCGCGAGTTCTTCGAACTACCCGCACTTGATCACTATTGCCGGCACTCGTATCACGAACTACCCGCACTTGTCACTTTTATTAGTCACTATGACTATAAGACTATGAGTGAGAATCACGAAAGTTTAAAACGTTATAACTTTGACTGAGTACTAAATCTGTTAAATGAACTTAGACTAGGAGGACCGTGTTATTCGATGATGCCGCTGGCTCTGTAAATTCTGTTTCTAGTTAACCTACCTAAAATACCCATGGGACAGGAAAAAATAAGCAAAAGCTTAGGAAGCATCTTGTAATTTTACATGCTTACCCCTTTTTGACTTGGACGGACAGTCGGCATCCCTTTGCCTTTCTTTCGTTTAAAAAGAAAGGGCATTCCCTGAGGCATTCTGGACAATAAAAATAATGACAGACGGCAACGGCTCCCGTTCGAAGAAACAACATGGCGGCCGTTTGTAATAATCTGTGATTAATTGTTCTAGCTATAGGTTTTTTTGAGACAGACCAACGGGTAGTAAATATAATATGCCAGTCGCCAAGTAGTATGCGAAATGGCCAGGGAAGGAGGCAGAGCATCTCATCATGTCCGTCCATTATGTTACCATCCCAGCCTATATACGTTCCACTGCTGGGCACAGGCCTCCTCTCAGAACAAGAGGGCTTGGACCATAGTTCCCACGCGGGCCCAGTGCGGATTGGGAACTTCACACGCACCATTGAATTGCTTCGCAGGATAGTGCAGGTTTCCTCACGATGTTTTCCTTCACCGCAAAGCTCGTGGCAATTTCAAATGTAATTCCGCACATGAATTTCGAAAAACTCAGAGGTGCGAGCCGGGGTTTGAACCCACGACCCTCTGCTTGAGAGGCGATAGGTCAAACCACTAGGCCACCACGGCTTATTATCCATTTGTCCATTATGTTAAAATACATATAAAGCATATATGCCATTCATACCTCTGGTGAGCGCAGGCCTCCTCTCAGACCGAGAGGGCTTGGGCTACAGTTCCCCAGCGGACGTGGTGCTGATCGAAAAACTTGACACGACACATACCATTGATTTGCTTCCCAAATGTGTATTATGACATTTTTACAGTCGAAATATTAAATATTTAAATAAATATCTATTCCGCTATAGTCTGCTTTCATGCCGCACAAGTTTTTAACACAAACTTTTTAGGGTCTAGGTCAGAAAGTGTTGGTTAAAAAACAACCGTTTCTGGGTCCAGCTTCCGCAGTGCCGCTTCAGTTACTGGTTTAACGAGTTAACTAACAAAAGAGTAGGTAGTATTAATCAAAGCGCACCATTCTCATGCAGATTTGGGAGATTCTAATTTAACATATCGACGGTCACGTTAATTGGTTGAAAGTGCCAAATTTTAAGGCCATTTGTGTGTGATAAAAAGGTATCAGGAATTTAATTTTTAAAAAAGAAGCTTGCCCGTTCCACTGGTGACCATAGGGCCGGCTCTTTCCTCGGTCAACGTATTGGCATTGCCATACAACGAGGAAACGCAGACAGCCTTATGGGCACCCTGCACAATAGCAACGACTAGGGTGATATTTGTAAATATAGATTTTAGGATTAGAGTTAGTCAGTTTTAGTTCTTTTTTATTTATTTCTGTTAATTGGGCCAATCAACTATTTTACCGACACTTTGGGCGTCTCCTGCGTTACCAAAATTGTCTCTGGCGTTACCAAAAAAATCGTACTTCCAACAAGATATTTCACGGTTTAATAGGTTGAACTTACGTAGGATGGCATGTATTCATGTACACCATCTATTAAATTACAGAAAAAACATGTTTACTTATAAAAAATCTGCAATTGTTTGAAAAATGTTGCGGACAGATTAGTGTCGGTAAAAAAGTTGATTGGCCCAATTATTATATATATTTTATTTGTTTGTTTATAAATAAATAGATGAAAATCAGGAATTTGTTTTGTATGATGACTCCAAGTGCCGGCTAAGCACCAGCAGATGTTCCTGCACTCCGACTTCTGGCCGGAGGGTGTGGTCATCCGTCGCTTTAGGGAAGCAAGGATGAAAATCCCTAAATAACTTTATTATATTAAATGATAATATCTCGGATAAGTCACGTCTGAAATCGAGGTTAGCTCGACATGTTTCGGGCTAATCCGTAAACCTTCATCTGGGAGTTTAGTTAGTTTAGTTTAGTTTTAGTTTTTAGTTTAGTTTAGCAACGCGACTCCGCGGCTGCTGCAACACGCGCACTGGGAATACAGGCGTGATGTTTGTGTGTGTGTGTGTGTGTGTCTCACGGTAGTTTCATGTTCAAAATAACTTTATTTTATTTTATTGTAATTATTTTCATGTTTCGACATTTACAGCGCATTGATATCAACTGTAATGCTGTGAATTTTCATCGATGAACATATAAATAAATCAATGCTTTTTTTTGTCATAAATGTCATAATATATGTACCAGTGATCGCCCTCATCTTTGTATAGACTATAGACTGACTGTGATTAAACTGTACCGGGCCAACTTTCAACTTGTAGCTGAATAAAACCTGTGTCAGCCTTTCCCAAATTTTGCCTGCCCGTTTTCCACCAGCATTTTTAATAACCTACCCTTTCACAAGAAATTCACCTCTCAGATACCTGCCAAGGTTTTAGAGCCGCGGCGGCACCGACAGACAGATTGACAAATGACTTATTTAGACAGCCGGCAGGTGTGGTCCTTGTTCAAGTAATAGTTTTATTATATAAAAGCGGTTTTTTGTCTAAGGACATAAATAATTGTATGGACATCTGAGACAAGCATATGACTATTTAGTGTAGTCAGAAATTAATAAAACTAAATGAATGTTTATTATTACCGATACATACTATATGACAATTACTTATACTTATTATTAATATTTCCTAAAAAATTTTTAAATATGCTTAACTGAAGCAAGCAGAGGGTCGTGGGTTCGAACCCCGTCTCGCACCTCTGAGTTTTTCGAAATTCATGTGCGGAATTACATTTGAAATTTACCACGAGCTTTGCGGTGAAGAAAAACATCGTGAGGAAACCTGCTCAAACCTGCGAAGCGATTCAATGGTGCGTGCGAAGTTCCCAATCCGCACTGGGCCCACGTGGGAACTACTGCCCAAGCCCTCTCATTCCGAGAGGAGGCCTGTGCCCTGCAGTGGGACGTATATAGGCTGGGATGATAATGATGATGATTTATTTTTCGTAATTTTTTTTCATAAATATGCTTAACTAGCTGTTGGCCGCGTTCATCTGTGAAGAATTCATTTATCACTATCCCGCGGGAACTATGAAATTTTCCGGGATAAAAAGTATTCCTTATCCTAGGGCCTAGAACTATCCCCATACCAAATTTCGTTTAAGTTAACGGTTTAAAGCATGAAAAGGTAAAATATAATGCACCCGCGAGTCCATAGATATGGACCTCCGCAAAGTCACACCTGCAAGGCGAAGTTCGTATCGTACCGTCCCTCTCGCTCTCGTAATAAATAGTATAAGTGTCAGAGGGACCGCACGACACGAACTTCGAGTTTCGAGTTTCGTAGTAGCCCCGCTGAAATAAATTAGGTAACATACAGACATAAGTAGCATACAATACAGATTTGCGTGTATAATATTAGTTAGAATGACCTGATATAAAAACTAGAAAAAAAGAAGTTTTTTGCCACCATACTTACTAATATTTTCCTAGAGCATAACTTAAAAATCCAAAAGATGTGTCACTCCGTACTTAATCCGCATCAGGCTGTCACCGCTGTTTGTCCAAGCACGGAATGTTAACCGTAGACAAACAGAGCACTCGGCGAAACGGTAGCACTAAATTATTTGAGGTTATATTATAAGTGATGGTACCTATATTATCGATACATGGAGACAGAAAATAAATTTCTATGCCTGAATATGCAAACATATTTTTTCCTTATTCAAATACATAAGTATATCTTTATTGTTTGACAAAACCAGTTATGAATGTTATAAGTTGTCGATTGTATATATACGTATTGATTTTATTTTAAATAGTTGTAGTTTATTTGAATGTTTGGAATAAAAATGTCTACTTGCCTCAACATTATGCTGAGTTGGGCCCAATTTACATTACACGAAGTATATTTTTTTCTTATATTTTATTTTACTACATATCGAATAGGTATAAATAAATCTCTCTCTCTCCCTTTCTCTATCTTTCGATAGGCGGCCTTATCGTTTCAGAGCGATCTCAACCACGCATCTTTTTCAACCGAAATAAAGAATAGATTTCAGCAGTTAAATATCCACTATAGCAGCCTTACTTTATATCGATATTTTTCCCCTGTCACTAAACTTAACATAATTTCGCTTAAATTCGATCAACTTCGACCACGCAGTGTTTGCTTAGGCCGCCACTTATGCGCTTGCGCGTCTCAAGTGGCCACGCTGCTTTGTGCTGTTACTCGCGCGTCAGGTATTTCAAAAATGGAAAATTTTAAAGTTACTTTTTTTACGTAGTACCTGTTTAGAATCAATTGCACCAAGATCTAGACACGCGGTAGCGTGCCAAGCCAGGTTCAAGCTAACAGAACTGGCGAGCAGCACCGTGTGTAATTTTACCCGAACCATTTGGAGCCACTTTTGACCGCCTCACAAATCAATAGTTATTTGTGTCACGAGGGAGCAAAATGGTGTATTTACGGCGAGGGCGTACATTGAATCCAGAATGTAGCGAAGGATTCTGCAATAGGATCCTGAGCGTAGCGAGGGATTCTAAAGTAGAATCCTGAGCGTAATGAGGGATTCAAGTGTTAACGCCCAAGATGAAAATAATTTTGCTCCCGAGTGGCTCATACAACTTTTTCACACCGAGCATTAAGAAACTTGAAAAGAAAAATCTAAATATTATTAAAGAACAACCAGCATAGAAAATGGCGTGGCTTTACAATTATCAACTTAAAAAAATGCATTTGCAATAAAACGCTTAGAAAGCCTTAAACAGAAAAGTTGCACTTTGCTCCCACTCGTCAAGGAGGAAAAGTTACTTTTCTGAAGGAGAGGTGTGAAAAAACTATTTCACATAAACGTGTCAAATTTGTCTCATATATTGAGACTTGCTCGACTAGCTTAGCTGTTGCCCGCGGTTTCGCCCCCGTTGCTATATTTCTAAATTTTCTCCCATAAAAACCTTCTCCTGACAATAACGAACACAACAACTGGCACTTGAGGTATCCCATCTTAGGGCTCTAGGTTGGCAACGCATCTGTAATACCCCTGGTGTTGCAGATGTTTATGGGCGGTGATCTCTTACTACTTACTATCAGGAGATCCACTTGCTCGTTTGCCACCCAGTCGAATAAAAATAATAATAATAATTTGTGATATAGGTCCAGCCGTTCCCGAGTTTTGCGCTTAGCAACAAAGTTCACGATTTGTTTTTATTTACATGGATAATAAACACATAAATATAGCAGTAAATTATCAGTTGAATTAAAATAAAAGATAGCAACACCGCCCTTTTAAGTCATTCCATTGAATACAGATAGCCTAAAGATAAGACAAGCTGTCAAACTGAGACCTATATAGGTATTGTAGGCCCTATAGGTATCCCATGACTGGGCATTCTGTCAATGGACACGCCCAGCCCTTTCTGCTGTCCGTCTGTCTGTCTAGCAATAATAACGCATTGAGGCTTGAGAACTGTTGTGGGGAAGATATTGCGTTTCGTTGAATAGCTTTATTGCTGAGGAAGAATCCTGTTAATATTATATATTAAAAAGCTTGCGTTGTGTTCGTTTGTAACTCCTTCACGCTATAACCTAACCAAAAAAAAGTTGGAAAACCCCCGACTTTGTCACTTCAAAGTTCAACCGCTGAACCGATTTTGATAAAACGTGTCTAAAAACCATCGCTAGAAAACCTGCTTTCAAATAAAAAAAACGCATTCAAATCGGTCTACCCGTTTAAGAGCTACGGTGCCACAGAGCGGTCAAACTTATAACACCCCTCTTTTTGCGTCGGGGGTTAAAAACGGTTGGAAGGATTTGAAGTAGATAGCCGGACGTATGGAATAACACAAAGGCTACTTATTAACCTGATAATGATAACTGTTATTGTGTTGAATTGTAAAACTTTATCCATACTTAATATTATAAATGCGAAAGTGTGTGTTTGTATGTTTGTTTGTATGTTTTTCCGTCTTTCACATCGAAACGGAGCGACGGATCGACGTGATTTTTGGCATAGAGATAGTTTATGTGCCCGAGAGTGACATAGACTACTTTTTATCCCGGAAAAATGCACAGTTCCCGAGGGAACAGCGCGCGATAAAAGATAAAAGATAGGCTAGTTATTTTACAAACCAATTAAAGTTTACAGCATTACAGTTTATACCAATGCGCTGTTATCAATTAAAAAAACGTGAAAATAATTATAAATAATAAACAGAAAAGAAAATAATACTTAATTAAAAAAAGTAAAAATCACGAAAAAAAAAGTTATTTTGTGACGACCGGATGGCCAAGTGGTTAGAGAACCTGACTACGAACCTTGAGGTCCCGGGTTCGATCCCCGGCCGGGGCAGATATTTGTATGAATAATACGAATGTTTGTTCTCAGGTCTTGGATGTTTAATATGTATTTAACTAGGTACTTATGTATTTATCTATATAGGTATGTTTATACGTTGCCTAGTATCCATAGTACAAGCTTTGCTTAGTTTGGGACTAGTTCTATTGATGTCAAGTGTCCCATGATATTTATTTATATTTATTCAGGGACAAAAAGAAAAAAAAGAGGGAGGGGGGGGGATTATACATTAAAAAAATGAAATTAACAGATAATAGGACAATAAGATGTACAAAGGCGAACTTATCCCTTAAAGGCATCTGTTCAGACACGGCGGGAATCGCGCGGTTTTGAGCGCACAGCGCACCGTCTCTTTTCATTAGAGTATTGCTTGAGAAAGAGACGGTGTGCTAAAAACGCGCGATACCCGCCGTCTGAACGCAGCGTAACGAAAACTTATTTTTAAGCAATACTTATTGTCGCCATACGGACATTCTTCCACATCTCGCGGTTTACGAAGGACGTTTCCTTGTACCTCCTAAGGCCCACTTATCTAACAACAAGTTTGCGAAGAAATTACAGTTATTATGAACTATTAGAGTCGGGGACAATTGTCTGTTTTAATTTCAATTCATTTTACGAGGCCGTTTTACTTATAAGTGCGTTATACTATAACAACCTAGTTTTTAGGTATAGCATTTAAATAAAAGCTTGTTTTAAATAAGTTTTTGTTAATACAAGCTTTTTTACTGACTGTACTTTTTGTTGACTACTTTTACTGTCACCCAAACTACATTTGCATACCAAATTTCAAGTCGATGCCGTTAACCGTTAAAGAGTTCCGAAAAAAAAATGCCCTGAATTATACGCTTACTTTTATTTATAATGTTTTTTTGTAACACCGAGAATTTGCAATGCAACACATTTGACAGAACCAGAATAAATTTTAGTTGCAAAAACAACATCAATGTATTTTACATACATCTAATTTAACCGACTTCATATTTATAAATAATCGTACCTTACGGTAACATGTTTCGTAAATCTTGTTTTATTTACCGCATTTTTACGTCATCCGCACTAAAGTTCGAACCCTGAGGATGAGGTTAGAAAGAGATGGAAAATGCGATCGCGAGCGTCAGCGTGCTAGACAATACAGCCTCTGGTCTCCACCAAATTTCATTGTAATCGGCTCGACGGACACACCAAAAATACCAGGACGCGTGTTAAACACAATCTGATTCGATTGATCGAAATATCGATTGTAATAATCGGACGTCGATTAATGGTCGCCGACATTTAGTCGGACGGTTGACGAGAATCGATAAGTTAAATATACCTATCGAATAGCTGCAGTGTCTTTGACCCCATGTCTGCGTTACGGGGCATCCAAGGAGGCACATTGGCTTATTTTTGAAACCTCCCCCCCCTTTGGTGAGATATCGTGAGATTTTGCGCGACCTCTTCGCCCCTCCGCTAATCTCACGTGAGCGTTCAAAACGCATATTTTTAACGTAAATAAGTTTTTAAATGTTAATTTTAACGGAGCAACATTCTTCATTCAATTTAACCCAGTTTTCTCGCAATTTCACACTGCTTCTTGCGGAAAAAAATTACATGATATTTGGCTAGACCACCTTCTCCACGTGAGTCTGTGAGATTTGGCTTGATTCCCTCTCCCCTGATTAATGGATGTCCCCTTACAGAGCAATCATCTTACTGCTGAGTATAGGTCCTCTCAGAAGGCGCAGGCCTGGGTTTTATTTCCCATGTGGCCCTAGTGCAGGTCGATAACTTCACATCACACACACCGTTGAATTAGGTAGTTGCCAGAGTAAAAAAATATATTCTATGTATGATTGGTTTTTTGGAGTCTTTTACAAAATACAAAAAGACTCCAAAAAACCAATCATAATTTGATTGCTTAGTAGCGACATCTCTTGTCTGGGTGAGCGGTTGGTTCCGAAAGAGTGTGACGTCTCTCGATGAGAGCGGAACATAGATGTCGCTAGTGCTGCTGCATAAGTAGCGTAGTAGAAATAAGCAACCTGAGATATGTATGCATAGGAAAAATTCGTGTCTAGATTCCTGTACAGCGGTGGTGTAGGGGTTATAGCACGCAGCACGGATTGCTGAGGACCTGGGTTCGATTCCCAGCGCTGGTCTCTTTTTCTGGTTCTTCTGTGCATCCATGTCTCAGTTTGTATTTTCGATATATTCTATTTAGTCTATAGCAGAGTTTAGACTAGCAAGAAAATTCGTGCAAGTTGCATTACATTGCGGGGCCGTAAAGCGAGTTTGTAATGGTCAACCGAGCGCCGCAACGTAAAGCAAATTGCACAATTTTTTCTTGCACATCTAAACTTGGCTTATCAGTTGAGAATATCAGAAAATATTGGACGCACGTTTTCTTTTGTCAATCAAACAAAAAATTAAAAAGATTAAACGCGTCAAACTTCAAGAGTGGGGACCTGTGGCGTGACGTCACACGCGAGCTTTTACTGGCTATATCTTTCAGCTAGAATATAGTACAGTATAGGTATGAAATTTGTTAAAAAATCAGTTTAGATAAATTCAATGCAGCGTTGAAGAACAGTAGTTAAGCAATTATAGAACACCATTAGAATGCGTGTAAACATTTAAAAAAGCCAAAATATTTGGGGATCGTTTGAAAAAAGGGCAGGAACGTTTAAAACGCTGTAAGTTGAAGATAAATGATGGTGGTGACACCAGGATCATGCCACACACGACGCGGCGGCGCAGGCGCGGTGCAAGCCACAGGCTGGCCACCTGAGCCTTTTCAATTTACTGTTTAGTTTGCGGAGAACCATATCAATGAATCTGTTTGCCATCTGTTAGCATGGTAAACGGTTGTGTTGCTCTGAAGATGAGCTCTGGTTGAGATCGAAACGCGTCAGTGTAGTGTGGAGGTGGTGATAGATGGGTTTGTGTGATTTGTGTGTGTTCTTATAGTGTGGAGGTGGAGGAACTGCATGAACACACATTTTTTGCATAAAGCTATCACAAGATCGCGGGTGAGCAAAGTAATTGCTTCAGCTCATTAAAAACCTTTTACACTGTCTACCGCGCGTAATTTATTAGCTTGATTCTTAATAAAAAAAAAAAAAAAAATAAATTGTTGATGGACGAGTATTTTTAAAATAGAGAATTTATACCAAAACCTACCCACACGTTTCACATTTCTACTAAATCCTACCAGGCCAAGTTAATTTATTAGCTAACCCTACTATACTTAGTTTTTTTAGCATTAGAAAAAAAGGTAAACAATCTTGACGAGTGTTTTTAGAGAAAAAAGTTTTTTAAAAAACAGTGATTATTACTTACGATACCAAAAGCATATAAATGATCAATGTCCTTGCTAATTGTTACATGTTTGCTGTGACTTATTTTTCAAAAGCGTTTTATAATAAAAAGACATGTCAAGATCGTTTACGTTCTTTCTAATGCTAAAAAAACGAAGTATAACTCCTATAACTTGTGCCGCGACGTCAGGTCAAATATGCCGCATGAACAGTGAATCCATCATCCAGTAATCGACAATAACACGAATCAGACAAATTGTGCGTTTGTTTATCTGTTCGCTACTGAACGTTTGAGACAAACAGTTTTGGACTAATATTACAGGGAGTCTCTGGTCATGTTAAATCCAAGGTTCGATTCTACTGAGCATTTCACATAACTGAGCTACTTTTGTTCTGCAACTTTTTAAAAATATGATCACTGTAAATTTCATTTTTTTTCATACAGATTAAATGTAATTTTCAATGAATGCGATACATTTTGTAATTGCAATCCTGAATACGAATAGCGATACATCGAGCTAAATTAAGACGTGAGTTACAATAAATATGAATGCGATACAATACAAAATTGACGTTTACAAGATGTCAAATAAATGTCAAACAATATTTAAAGGCGCCTGCACCACGAGACAGCGATAACGCCGCCATGTCCGATAATAGGTACACTGATTTAACGATTAAACTTTGAGGATCAAATAAATTATCTAAATTCAAGTTATTTAAAAATGTTACAAAACAAAAGTAGCTTAGTTATGCGAGTTGAATCGAATCTTGAATTAGCCTCATGGTCAGACACCCTGTATAGTCAAGTCAATGTCATAAATATATGTATGTTACCAAGACGTCAAAAATATATATACCTACCAGTGGCGTAGCATCAGATATTTTCGTGGTAAATCCGAAGCAAAGATCGCATATATCTTTCATAAATCATGTATGTCCTGTAGTCCTATTTTAACCCTCGACGCAAAAAAGAGGGGTGTTATAAGTTTGACCGCTATGTGTGCCTATGTGTCTGTGTGTGTCTGTCTGTCTGTGACACCGTAGCTCTTAAACGGGTGGACCGATTTGAATGCGGTATTTTTTACTATTCTATACTATACTTCTTTATGACACTAACCATAAGGTCGATGTCTTTCTTTTTTTTGTTATGACCCAAAAAGGGTAAAGAGACTGGCCTATTTGAGTAATTTTTTTGTTACTGAAAATTGTGTCAGATTTCGATTTATTTTACTTTTCATTTTCAAAATAATTATATCCAAATGGTCCCAAAGGAAGATCAGTGCCGTCCGCAAGACCAGCAGTTCGCTGATTTGGGACCATTTCGAGACATGCGCATGCGCATATTTTCCATGTTGTCACAAATAAGCATTTTGTGACTCTCTTACAAAGTTGTTAAACGGATATCACGATATCGCCATCTAGTCTGCCGTAGATATAGGTAATGCCGCGAGAGTGGAAGTGAATGATTACACACACAGCTACAAAAAGAACTGATTGCACAAAAGAAGAATGAATGAAATTAAATCCTGCTGTCACTACACGACGTTTTGAGCGGTGTGTGTAGGTAATCATTCACTTCAACTCTCGTGGCACTACCTATACATGCATTGTTATGCGTCAACACTGACCTGATTGTGGTAGTGAGCCAGGTGATGCGGCACGTGCCGCATGGCCGGGTGTAGCATCGCGCCGCCGCTGCTGCCCTCTACCGCCTGCCACAGAGAACATCGTCACAGCAACAAAAAAAGTAGATAAGTTTTTTTTTCACATAAAACTGACTGTTATTGACCCCTATCTCACCTGATGTCAAAATTCAAATTCAAAATTCAAATCATTTATTCAGTAAATAGGCCGCATTTTTCCACGTCATTTTTTTTAACTACCAGCGCTTTCGGAAAGACCATCATTGCCAAGAAGAATGCGCCGCAAGAAACTTGTCAGAAAGACATTTTTTTTCAAAATAAAATAATTACATATAAAATACTTAACTACAGTATAAAATTAAAGAAAAAAATACACGAAAAGAGCAATAATAATACAGGGATGTATGGGGTCCCTAAGTTACAAAACTAAAACTAAACATAATATGTAACTATATCTACGTCCAGTGGAAGTGTAGAATGCTTCCACCGTCATAAAGATGTAAAGTGCAGATGAGGCCAAAGGCGAAATTACATCATGTAATTCCTGCACTTACAGTACAGTACATACAGTTTCAGAAAAAAAAATCGTCCATATAAAGCAGTTGGGATTAGCATAACAGAAACCCGGCAGGAAGGGCTACCGATTACTCCGAAACATGTCAAGCTAAACTCGATTTAAGACTGAGTTATTCGAGCTTATTTCACTAAAAGTTGAGGAATGAATCATTTGAGAAAAATATTTTTGGCGAAAAGTCTGAATCATCATCATCATCAGCCTATAGCAGTCCTCTGCTGGACATAGGCCTCCCCCAATGAGCGCCATTGCGCCCTGTCCTCGGGCAAGAGACATCCAGCTTCTACCAGCAGCCTTTCGCAGATCGTCACTCCACCCGGCCGGAGGGAGTCCTACACTGCGCTTGCCAAGACGCGGTCTCCACTCAAGAACTCATACAAACAATACCTTGAGCGTAAAAACCTTTCGTATTTAAGAGCGTTTATGCCTGCTGAGCTGGTAACGTTGCATCTTTGTTAGTTTTTCTCGATTATTCCATAAAAGTTGAATGAAAATTAAAAATGTTTTCTGATAGAACACTTCTTAATATAAAAGTAATGTGTCTACTACAATAATTATTCGAGACAGACTTTTATATTCCTTAAAAACGAATTAATGTTTATGACCGGTTTATAAAAAAAAAAAAAGTCTATAACGAATAATTATTGGAGTAGACACATTAACTTATATATTAACATTATTAATTTTCATTCAATTTTTATGGAATAATCGAGAAAAACTAACAAAAATGCAACATTGCCAGCTGAGCAGGTATAAACGCTCTTAAAACCCTTACCTGGTGCTGTTCATCCTTGGCCTCGTCTCCGAGCTCCACCAGCTGGAGCGCTTCCTCGAGGAGGTCGAGCGACTCCTCGCCGCTGACCAGCTCGCGCGGGAGTTCGCCCTGGATCACGTATTCACCTGGCGAGAGGAGGCAGGTTAGACGAGTTTGTTTCATAAAACTGACCCGTGGTTGACCCTATCTCACTTGATGAAAAGTGCAGATGAGACCAAAGGCATCATCATCCCAGCCTATATACGTCCCACTGCTGGGCACAGGCCTCCTCTCAGAACAAGAGGGCTTGGGCCATAGTGCCCACGCGGGCCCAGTGCAGATTGGGAACTTCACACGCACCATTGAATCGCTTCGCAGGTTTGTGCAGGTTTCCTCACGATGTTTTCCTTCACCGCAAAGCTCGTGGTAAATTTCAAATGTAATTCCGCACATGAATTTCGAAAAACTCAAGAGGTGCGAGCCGGGGTGCTTGAGAGGCGACAGGTCAAACCACTAGGCCACCACGGCTTGACCAAAGGCATATCAAAGTATAATGTAAAGGTAGGTAGGTAAACTTGTAGACGTATTCACCTGAGGGGGGGATACAGGTTAGAAACTTTTTTTACATAAAATTTACCAGTGATTGACCCTTATTTCACTTGATGAAAACTGGAGATGAGGTCAAAGATAATTAAAGTAAAGATAAAGGTAGACGGGTAAAGTTGTCAGATAATTTATTGAATCAGGCGTTACTTTGCCGAAATCGGAAGGATTAGTAGATATTTTAAATACTATACTTTTTTACATTTATTCTCAAAATGAGAGCTTATTGCTACCACCAGAGATATGGTACCACCACTTAAATACAGTTTCGTAATAATACATAATAACTGACACCAAAAGCCTTTAACTTTCTTTGGAAGCTTACTTCTGTTTAAAGTTTTAAGGATTCAAAAAACAATCTACCATTTTATTGTACGTCAATCAGTATTACGTTTATACTTACATAGCAAACTAGCCTCTCATGCTTAGGTAATAAGAGCGGTAATAAACCCACAAGGAAACAAACTGATGATTTTCTGATAACGGACTTTATCATTTAGTTACAGGGTTCAAATTAGAGAACACGACTGTTTTATAGTGATGTCACACTAGCTATCGAGAACGCGTAACGAAATTCGTATTTACGATGTGTTACAAAATAACCCGTAAAAATATAATAAATTATTACCTGAGTGAACAATATTGTCAACCCTAGTAAACTGTCATTTACAACCGGAGTCAGCAAAGGGCCTAGAGAGGGTAATAAAATAACTGTATTAAGATTGTCGTTCTGCGGATATTAAGTAATATGTATGTACATAACCATTCTGCGTAGTTTACATATTAATGAAAACCTAAACTGTCCTATACTTAAACTATACTGTCAAGTCATAGAACCGGAGTTAGTATAGATTATTTAACAGAAGGGTAATATCTATTTTAAGACATAGCATGAAAAACTTTTGCGCTAAGTTTAAACAGTGATACTACGGTTTTCAAAATTTTGTAAACGGACTCTTTATAGGGGTGATCCATACATTAGGTACGTCTAACATTTTTGAGTCAGGCGGCTTAGTGACACAGAAACAAAATAAGTAATTGTAATTTTCATAGCATGTTTCGTGACATGGGGGGAGGGCTAAAATGGTCACAATTGGTGTGACGTTAGGTTAGTGGCCATCCATAAAAATAAATCATTTCACCCCCTATTCGATTTACGGGTATTTTTGTAACACTGTGTACATCGAATGCAATTTGTCGATACTTTTACAATCGCTATCCCATCCCATCACTACTCCCATGGCTACCGTACATAATTAGTAGCGGTGGACCAAGACCATAAGTCTGTCTTAAGCCTATTCAGAAATAAAGGGATTATGCTTTAACAAAAGGGACCCAGGAAAGGGTTATTTTGTGGTCCATTTATGATTTATTAGGGGCGATGTTGTAAATTTTAAATTTTGCTTAGCATTTTTGATTTTGAGAACATTTTACAGTTGCAAAAGGAAATAATTAGAAACATGAGCGCGTGACGGCCAAGACAGTAGGGCTACTACGAAACTCGAAACTCGTCACTCTCGCTCTCGTATTAAATTGTATAAGTGTCAGAGGTACCGCACGACACGAACTTCGAGTTTCAGTTTCGTAGTAGCCCTGCAGGGTATCTTAGCTGTAACGAAAGGGCTTTTTCATTTAAATTAACTAATATAAATATATACAATTACTTTGCTTATCCGCGACCATGGCTAGTTAATTGTTATGGAACGCCTGATTCAATAAATTGATTATCACTTTTCGTATTCGTTTTTATGCTGGACGTAGGCTGCATAAAATTACCATTTTATGCTCTAGTGCATTAAGTAAAATCTTTGTCTAGGACCAAGGCAGCATGGCGCAAACAGCCACAGATTCTAGAACTTTAATAGAAAAGTTTTTTCAAAGAAAAACTTAGAAGATATGTTTCTCCATCCCTTTTTCCCGTCGTTATTCTTGGCAAAATGTGATGAGAATATCGTCATGAAAATGCGAGTCCATAGCTGTCAGTTCCATTCCTAGTCACATCGCGGTCTAATAATACTGTAGGTAATACGGAACTCTTCGAGTGCGAGTCCAACTGGCGCTTTATTTTTAACCCATAGCTCCATAGAAGTCTACCTCAGTGGCACAATTGTCACTCAAACAATGTCCTAATCCATTGTGGCGACACCTTTATGTCGACGACATTTCTTTAAAAGGGTTAAAATAGCTGTTAATTGTGCCAGTGACAGCTTTGGCCGCAAGTATTTATGGCGGCAAAAAATTGCGAGTTAAATTTTGTCTATGGTCAGTTATTTTGGCGGATTTGAAAATCAAGGGTGAATCTAGAGAAGCGCGCTTCGTCTGGGTGCGGTATTAGAGCTAAAATTTGTCGCTTCAGGTTTCTGGTTCCATCGCTGGTTCAAATCAAAATGGAATCAAAAGTATGTTTTTTTTTCTCGGGTCTTGGGTGTTTAATATAGGTTTAAGTCAAGTATGCATTTAGTATTAAGAGGCGAATGAGGATATAGGTTAAGGTATACCGTAGGCGACAGGCTAGCAACCTGTCACTATTATACCGTTTTGTTTGTTTGTTTATTGTACAAAAAGGAAAAACAAAAAGGTTACATAAATAAAAGTAGTGTTAAGGACAAAGGCGGACTTATCCCTGCAGGGATCTCTGCCAGTTAACCTTTGAGTGGTAGAGGAGCAATCAAAAAACAAAGATCGACAAATAGAGCAAAACATTTGAATAATTTGAATAAATGCATATGTAAACCTCAAATACCTAACTATATACAATAAATTTTTAATAATATATTTTTTTTTCATTTTTTTTAACAAACTTAAAACCTAAAATTGCCAAAAGTGGCTCCGAAGCGGTAATACAGGCGTGATGTATGTGTGTGTGTATATATTTATCTATTTAAGTATGGTTAAATCCGTTGCGTAGTACTCGAGACAGAAGCTTTGCTTACTTTGGGATTAGGTCATTTAGTGTTAATGAAGGTTTTTCGACAGGCGAAATATCGCTAGATGGCGTTAGTTTCGTGAGGTCTATATATGACGTTAGTCTGGCTTGTGATTGGCTCATTTAGGGTCTACCTAGATCTATCGACGCGGAATGGGTATAAGCCTACCAAAAAACGTTTTATGTCTACGAAATAAGAGCGAAAAAGACGTCTTCCCGTCGGTAAACGTCGTTTCGCACCAGCCGAACCGATCGACGCCTTTTTCGTTGTTATTGCGTGGACATAAAGAGGTTTTTGGTTTTTGATCGGAAAAAGCCGATTACGCGTCAATAGATCTGGGGAGACCCTTTGTTATTTAATCAATCACCAGCCCCGGATCTACGATTTATCGAACCGGGGCAAAACCTAGATGGTAGCGCCCTCCCTTCAGTGTTTGAGAAAAACTGTGAAGCATTTTTCTTCTTTTCTTCTTCATTTCTTGTCTCAAGGATTTGGCGCCCCCATGAACCTGCCGCCCGGGGCAAGTGCCCCGGTCCCCCCCCCCCTTAGATCTGGGGCTGCCAATTACAAACGTGACGCAAATGTCGTTTATAGTCGTCACTATAAAAAATAAAAAACTAATTTTGTGGGTAGTTTAACAAGATTTATGTTTGTGTTGTCTTATTTTAGGTTCTCATCCAAGTATCGCACGCTGCAGCTACCTAACAACGGATAACCGATAGTGTCTCCTCCAATGGCGACATATGCGGAATCATCGATAGTATTATGGAGCTATACTTTCAATAATTGAATTGAATTAGCCTGCCACATAACGCAACGGAATAATTTTTGCAGGTGGTAGGAGCTTGTGCAAGGTCCGCCCGGATTGCTAACACTATGGAGAGTAAGACAGCCGGTGAAATTACTGGCACGTGAGGTATCCCACCTTAGGCCTCTAGGTTGGCAACGCGTCTGCAATACCCCTGGTGTTGCAGATGTTTATGGGCGGTGGTGATCTCTTACCATCAGGAGACCCACTTGCTCGTTTGCCATCCAGTCGTATAAAAAAAAAACCATCTTGCTCGCTAATCCTGCCGTGAAATAGCAGTGCTTGCACTGTTGTTTCGGCGTGGAGAGTAAGACAGCCGGTGAAATTACTGGCACTTGAGGTATCCCATCTTAGGCCTCTAGGTTGGCAACGCATCTGCAATCCTCCTGGTCTGGTGATGGTGATTTCTTACCATCAGCAGACCCACTTGCTCGTTTGCCATCCAGTAGAATAAAATAAAAAATAACCTTATAGTTATAGTCACGTGATATGTATTTATTTAAAAAACTGTATTAATCACCAACAACTTCAATATTTGGTACCACTCGTACCCAAAAGCCGGACAGACAGACAAAAAAAAATGAACCAAAAAGAACGCGATGACGCAACCGACAATCGACATTGTCATGGTACGGCAATGATCCACGGATCTACGATCTATAGATCACTTTCGGCGTGACAGTCACGGCCAAGGTTACTACGGCGTTGCCATTTGCCAACTTGGATTATGCAACTTTGGTACTAGTTACAATTTTAATTAACCTCAAAAAGCTTTTTTTGGATACTGCTTTTTTCACAGGGTGTCCAGAATGACGATGTGGGAACTTCAAGCGTAGCGTAGGACGTCCAAAACGAGATCTGGTTAAAGCAGCGGGTTCACGGTGGATCCAGGCCGCTTCCATCAAAGCAAGTTGTGGTCTATGGAGAGGCCTATGTCCAACAGTGGAAGTCCTACGGGTAATATGGTGATCAGAATCAGAATCAGAATTATTTATTTGTAAAACATAGGTAAACAAAAGTACAGGTGGAAAAAACAATTATACCTAATATGTATCACTGTTTTGCCTGTTGGTGATAATAAAGATGTTTATTTATTAATCTTTAATAGTCTTTACTAAGATTATAAATGTGAAAGTAACCCTTGTGTGTCTGTCTGTTAACTGTTTGCGTTCAAACCGCTGATCCATTTAACGAACTTTGGCATGGAGACGGAGATAGTTTAGGAACTTCGGATAATTTTATCCTGATTGCCTAGAAGTCGAGACAGACAATAAAAAGAAAACGCGAGAGTTAAAAAAAAACTTTTTATTCTCTATGGCTGTCGTTTTTCGTTTCATTTGTGTTCCATCGTGCTGAATTCAATCTTATCATTTATTTGCTGTGAAATAGCTGAAATAGTGCTGAAACTCGCTGTAGGACTCACTCTACCCTACAAACACGCAATTTTAGTCCTCGCACAAGATTCACGCTGTCATCGTTCATCTAGCATTACTTCGTTTTCTATATTTTTTACCGTACAACGGCAAAACCTACTAGGCATTGGTAAAATTGGGCTCTGACGGACAAAACCATACACAAAAAAAATAGTTTTCTAATCGTCACACAAGCACACACAAAGTGGCATGGTGTCTTAGCACGTTATCCTCCTGAACTCTTAATGAGTGTTAATTTCTTTCATTCCTTCGACTCCTGCCTAATTAGAAAGAAAGAAAGAAAGAAATACATTTACTAACAACACAAGACAAAACAGTAGTATTAAGTACAAATAGACAACATGAAGGAAAGTACGTGTCATTGCTGTTGTTAATCAGACACTGGCTCATCATAGTGCTAATTACCTATTTCAATTGCTGTTGATTGGGTTCCATGGCATGATTCAATATTTTAGTTTCAGCTGCATTATGCACTCTTCCTAAGTATAAAGCTGAAAGGTCTAACCAGTAGGTACACTACACACATCATAATGCTGACGTACAGTGGCGGAATGAAAAGGTTGACCAGTTTTGAAATACATTCATGCACACGTTGCAAACACATCTTACCTTTTGAACTGTGTAACAGATACATTATGACGGAATATGTCATACTCGGCCGACAAAGTAGATACTGACAACTTACAACTGAGCAAGCAAAAACAAACCTTAAGGTGGTCAACCTCTTCAATCTGCGACTGTGCAAGTAGTACCCGAAAAGACAAAAAGAAAGACTGCCTACAAAAAGTGATGAGATGGTGCATACATAGTTACAAATTACCTAAACACATCAGGGATATATGTATGTACCTACATAAATATACATACAAATTCCGTTCTCTTTCCTGATTGGTGAACCGCGAAGGACAAACGAACATGGCGCTTTTTATACCTAAACAATTAAAATAGGTATTTTATTTTGGGACCGGACGGAATTCGCTATAGTTAATCGATTCAATGTTTTTTGTACGTGCCGATTGTTTAACAGATACATCTGTCTGTCTGTCTGTGTGTAATTTGCCGGTGATTTTGTTGTTTAATTCGTTTTTTTGGATAAGGAAAAATGACGAGAAATTACGACACTTCTGAAGATCTGTTCACCGGATGACACATTGATGATTTACATTTGTAGAAGGGTATCTTCTTGTCTTGTGTTTCATAGTCTTTCTGGCCAATTCTACGTCAAGGGTATCCCAACTTTTGGCTCCTTGGAACAGTTTGTAGGGCCTCTACACCTTTTACTGATAATACCTCCCCCGTAAGAGTTTCGAATAGTTGTGGATTTATAGAGCCCTAAAAATATGCCTACAGAACATTCAAGTTGTTCTAAACATTGCTACATACATTTAATTTGATACCAAATAAAAGACTCAGCTAAAACGTAGGTATATGCATATGGTGTCAATATACATCACACAACTGGCTAGACCAACACAATAGCAGTACAAAGAAAGCTTGGCCAAGAAAATTGCTCTAATTGCCTGCCTGATAATATAAATAATAAACGCATCCAAAACAATATTACAACTTAAACTAGAAGATCGCCAACTACTATAAGAAAGCATAGGTAAACACTGTACCTGTGACCAAAAAAAGATGGACAATGGAATTCCAAGGTTCAACCTCAACTGAAAACTTTACATAGCCTTTTAGGCGTGTTCAGTTAAGAGTCAGAATTGCTGTAAAACTCATTGAACGATTATTCCTTTGAAAACACCTAAGCTGATGAATAAGAAATAAATTCCGACAGGTTTTAAACTCTGAAAGAGCATGAACAGCTTCATGCAAGCCCAACTAATGGTCAATTCCTTTAGCATGCTTAAGGGATCTTACCCTGGTAACGCCTTATTCTTTACTTAGGGAAACAATTTGAATTTCCTCTTGCACTATGTCTTATTCCAACATAGTTTCTATTACTGCTAGTTGTATCGCGCTTTGCTTAAGATTTTAGACGTGTATAATAAAACCTTATTTTATATTATTCGGCGTATTTCAAACAAATTTCAAAGGTTCTCATGAAAATCTAACTTAACACATATTTTAGATACGATCTGCGGTCTAGAGTAGAAAGTAGTACGTTCCCACGTTTGTCGTAATTAAAAGAGAATTGCTTTTTTATCTACTGTAGAAAGGAAAAAGATTATATTGAAAATAATTATGGCTGATTGATTCAGCTTAAGTAAAAGAAACATCGAGATGAAAAAAAGGACTCTCGAGCACAGAAAAACATGATTTTGATGTGGTAAAAATAGGGCTGTATGTATGGACCGAAAATCCTTCGTCTTTGTGGAAGAAAATAACTAAAAAATAAAAACATGTTTTATTTATTCTGTGCTAAACATAAAAAGTTTGCCGCAAATCACCATTTCATGTGAGGAAATAAATTAATTTCATACATGACTTTGTCGAGTAATAAACTTAAGTAGGTATCTCATAGTTACAACGACAACTGTTTGCATGTAAAAGTTGACCTCTTGAACCCAAGATGGCGGATAAAATTATCTAGAGAAATCATCTCGGCACAATAAAGAAATCATAGAACCCATCAATATCAATTCTTAGGAACAATTGTCCCCAATCTCCTCTCATTAAGAGTCCGCCATGTTTAATTCGAAATAACCGTCCCACATCGACCACATTCCAATTTTAAATTGACCCACACGACGGTATCGCCTTCCTGTTCCCACACACGCGAAACGAAGGAGACCGTCGATTTTCGAATTATAAATTGTTCCGTGCGAGAGAGACGGGTTGTTTTTTTCGACCGCTTTGTGGTTAGCCGACCATTTTTGTATTTCGAACGTCGAACGTCATTTATTTTTGTTTTTAGGTGCGTTTCCGCGACGGCAAAGTTATCGTTTTCCGTTGACGTCGGCGCTGTCGTTTTGAGACTTAAATTAAATTATATGCGATGAAATTGGTACGAATTTTTACCGTCGTCACTTGTAAGTTTGTAGCATTATTAAAATGGCGGATACGAATGCTTGATTTTGATCTCGCGATCTTTATACATATCTGTATCATCTGTATGTTGATTTTAAATGACAGTCGACATGGGTTTTGAGTGGGATCTTGATTGAAGTCGAAATGCATTTAGGAGTGCGTTTTTATTTGGTTGCACTTAATTTTTTGCAGAACTGCCACAGACAACGAGATATGAGTAACAAAATGGCGGAATAACTTTGACATCATATTTAAAAAGCTAGTGCATCCGACCGAGAGTCGGGAAGTCTAGCAGAAAGTATTTGCCTTACTGAGACACTATAATATGCCGCTGAAAAAAAATTAGAGATTAATTAATTGTATCAAATATTTTTAAAACATAGACCAACCTTAAAGTTGTATGTTTTCCCTAAATCTATTAGGTTTAAAAAAAAAAACGACAGTCTTTTATTTATCAATTTTTTTTAAAAGAGGACACCATTATTTAAAAAGGGCGCGAACACGGACCGCATGTCGAGAACTTTTTTTAAAGTTAACAAAAATTTAAATGTTGCCAGCATGACTTGAGCTTTTCTCTTAAAAGTTTTATTATTGTAACTATATTATATACCTATTGTTATAATTGTAACTATTATCCGATGCCATATTTGAGAGTTAAATTAAACTAAATTTACAAAGAACTTAAATAATGTTTCTAAATGGAAAATACTAAAACGGCCAGCATTTTTTCTGACCAGGGCACTAACCGAACTCAAGCCCTCTTTTGAATTTCGAACGTTCAAGTGTGGGATGGTCTCATTTTAAAATCAACTCAAAATTGTTTGCAGCTGACCGCGGCGCTAGTGTCTAACAGGAAAGCTGTATTTTGTATGAAACGAGGTTAGTTCACGTTTACGCCACTCGCGTACATAACTCTGTGCTGGTCTTGTAACTCTTCAGATTTTTATTCTTATTTCGAATGTCTTGGGACAACAATGGTGGCTTGATACTTTTTTTCTCAAATCCAAAACGTTTTCTGTTTTTCAATGTTCGTAGTGCGGTAAAATAATACGTTTCTTGTTTGAAATGAAGCCGCGATAATAGAGATAAATTCTAAAATCTCATACAAAAGTCCATTTCAAAAAGCAAAACGTGAAAGATGTATGCGACGCTTTATTTCCATATACCTAGGTGGGTACTGTTTCTTCCATTGTTTCACCCTTTTAGGGTTTAATTTCCTTAGGGCTTAGAATTCGTCGACGTGATAAAAGTAAATGCAAAATTTCAAGTTCCTAATGCCGAGTTTAGACTTGCAAGAAAAATCGTGCAAGTTGCATTACATTGCGGCGCTCGATTGACCACTACAAACTCGTTGGCTTTACGGCCTCGCAATGTAATGCAACTTGCACGATTTGTCTTGCAAGTCTAAACTCGTTCAGTTAGTCGTTTAGTTAGCTTTTCTTTTATATATTTGTCCCTGTCGGATAGACTTGAAACTTGGTACATATTTAGGTCGGATAACAATGCAAGTAAAGTCTACAAAAAGTACTGACAGCAAAAAGAAATTGCATCAAAACTATAATTTTAACAAAAAACTTATCTAAATGTGGCAACACAACGGTGATATGTCAAACGTATATTGTCACTGGCAATGCGTGGGTGTAAAATATTTTGACAAGTGATCTGTCATCGTTGATCGATCGCTGTCGGGGGACGCGAGCGCATGTCTGTCTGTCTGTACACCCCGGGGAAATGACTATACGTAAAACCAGGAGATACGTAGATTTATAACACGAAAGCGTATCCAAACGAAATGGACACGCAATAAGATTGTATAGGAATCATAAAGCTTCTTACTCGCTACACCAGACAGAGACAAGAGAGAGTGATCGTGGCCGTCGGATGAAAATTAGTAGTGAACTATCATGACGACTTTCTTTGGAAAAAAGTGTAGCCGTTTCCCCTTGTGGTGAAAACTCATAACTCAGAGCCCGGAATTTTCGTGGTATTTTTGATCTGTCATAGTGACTTCTCACTTATCGGCTCTACCTAAATGATATCGATAATAATATTATCGTAAAATAATAATCGTAATATCTAGACACTAATAGTACACTTATTTGCACTACAGAAGACTGGATATGAAATTGAATTATTGAATTAGAAATTATTAACTATTCATTGTTTTCGTTGCATAATGCATATTTACATGTTTATTTCACATTTTCGACTGCTCAAAAGTGAATTGGAAGAGATCGCTCTTTAACGATAAAGCTTAATTGCTTTATTACTTTTAATCTTTTTTAACATGTTGTGTGTGTATATATCGATATATTGATATTGAATATCGGAAGTCGATAAGTGAGAAGAGAAGTCACTATGACAGATAAAAAAATGCCGTGAAAATTCTGGGCTCTGCTCATAACTACCTAAATAATAGGAAACTACCTAAAAGATTGAGGCGCCTCAAATCCCCCATCGTCTCATCGTCTGTATTGCCAGATAGATATAACCTTGGGGCTGTTACTGAAACAGGAAGATACACCTTTGACCTCATCTGCACATTTCATCAGGTTTGATAGAGTCAAGCACGGGTAATTTTATGTCAAAAATGGATTATTGCATAGATGGCAGGTACTTTTAAGAGAATAAAAGTCCACTGATGCGATACCGTACCTACATCATGTACTAGCTATAATGTACTGTAACCTACTGGACCCTTGCGTCCTTTTTAAAAAACTAAACGGACACCCACGTTAAATCCTGACAGCTAAGCAAAATGTAAATAAACTTATCCTAAATTTCCGGGCGTACCTACTTCATAGTATCAAAGTTCTTACTTCAACGTAAGAATTTCATACAGAACTAGGACCGTCTTGATGGAAAAAATAAATCGAGATTTAGTAGTTAATTCAGGCTTAAGCTTGACAGTTCCAAACAATTTGACACTACTAAACTGAGCTTAACGTTTTTTTTTTTTTATGGTATAGGGGGCAAACGAGCAGACGGATCGCCTGATGGTAAGCGATTACCGTCGCCCATGGACACCTGCAACACCAGAAGAGTCACAAGTGCGTTGCCAGCCTTTTAGGTAGGAGTACGCTCTTTTTTTGAAAACTTGAGGGTCAAAGCGGTCCGGGAATACCGCAGGCGATAGCTCATTCCAGAGTTTTGCTGTGCGAGGCAGGAAATTTCTGGAAAAACGCACAGTAGAGTACCGCCAACCATCTAAATGGTGAGGATGGAAGTGTTGTCGCGTAGGTCGGTGGCGAAAGGATGCGGCAGGGATCAACCCGAATAACTCCTCGGAGCACTCCCCGTTGTACATGCGATAGAGGATGCACAGTGAAGCTACACTAACTTGAGATTTATGTGTTTCCAGCAAGAAGCCATAAATATTTAAAAACTAAATATATATGAAACAGCGAAATAAATCTTGTAATGAACAAAATTATACGTACCTTTGTACTTTCATACAGTTTACATTACAGAATCCGGAATACGGAAATTCGCCGAAGAACTAAAGTCAACGACATAAGCTCGAAGAATATACAAGTTGAAGTGGTAATGGCGCGCTACATCGCTCGAAGAACAGATAACAGTTGGGGGAGAAAAGTCCTCGAGTGGCGACCACGAACCGGAGGACGAAGCGTTATATAGAAGGGGTAGAAAGGTCCTCGATTGGCGACAACGAACCGGAGGACGTAGCGTTAGAAGGGACAGAAAGGTCCTCGAGTGGCGACAACGAACCGGAGGACGAAGCGTTAGAAGGGGCAGAAAGGTCCTCGAGTGGCGACAACGAACCGGAGGACGAAGCGTTAGAAGGGGCAGAAAGGTCCTCGAGTGGCGACAACGAACCGGAGGACGAAGCGTTAGAAGGGGCAGAAAGGTCCTCGAGTGGCGACAACGAACCGGAGGACGAAGCGTTAGAAGGGGCAGAAAGGTCCTCGAGTGGCGACAACGAACCGGAGGACGAAGCTTTAGAAGACTTCCCACTAGGCAGATGGACAGACGACATCGTGAGAATTGCGCGCAACGGCTGGATCGCAAGTGGCGAGTTGTTATACATTGTGGCGTTAAGAGGGAGGGCGTTTGTGCAGTGGACGGCTTCCGGCTGATAATGATAAAAGTTTACATTTAGCGAAGCGTACTTTGTGGGAAAATATGTAATTTGAAGCGCATTAAGAAGAAAAGAAAGAAAGAAAATACATTTATTTAACGCCATAAAAACAAACGTAGAACAAACACAAGACACAGGCGCTAAACAGGACAAAAGACATTAAAGGCAGTGTTTGGCGATCCTAAGTCAGTAGGTAAGACCAACAAACTTTTATGTAACATATTTGTATTGCACCATCTTGAGTGGTTAATTACATGATTTCGTCAGCAATGGTCTCAATGCTTTCAATGGTCAAGTCAGATTACGAAAGGGCGTTATCAAGTGAGACTCTTTCATAGAAAAAGTACTCGTAGGTATCTATGATTGGTTTTTTTTTTTGGTGAGCGGTTGGTTCCGAAAGAGTGTGACGTCTCTCGATGAGAGCGGAACATAGATGTCGCTAGTGCTGCTGCATAAGTAGCGTAGTAGAAATAAGCAACCTGAGATAAGTATGCATAGGAAAAATTCGTGTCTAGATTCCTGTCCAGCGGTGGTGTAAGGGTTATAGCACGCAGCACGGATTGCTGAGGACCTGGGTTCGATTCCCAGCGCTGGTCTCTTTTTCTGGTTTTTCTGTGCATCCATGTCTCAGTTTGTATTTTCGATACTCGTATCTACTTTCAACCAATGCCTTTATCCACGTTTAAAGGAATTATGGCAACATTAAGATTCCCATACATTTTTATGACCTAATACAAACCGACCAAGAGCGAATTGGGCCACATGCATCATAGGGTTACCTACTAATATGCGAGAAATATTCATTATTTAATTTTATAATAATATATATATAAAGCAATGTTTTGTTTGACCAACTATTTTTTAAGTTAAGTTAGGAAACTTTTTACTAACAATGTTGCAATGGATCTTTGTTCTAAAATGAGTACTTTAAAGCTTAATATTTTGCAATCGGATCACTAAATCTAAAAATGGTCTTTGCAAATCTATTATGTTTTTGAACGATGTATCCAACACGACATTTTAGGTAGGGGACGAAACCTAAAAGATTTTTTTTTTTAATTTCCTTCTACCAGTTTGTCCCCATGTATCAGCTTTCTAGCAGTAACATATTCGGCTGTATTATTTTATTCGTGGTTTACATATAGTTAGGTCCTCTGAGTACTCGAAAGCACTGATTTGGCAAGTGTATAGGTACGTAATATCTAATTATGTTGGCAAATGTAAAAAAAGAAAACCGTATCCTTAAACATAAAAATATCCGGATTACTCATCCGAATTACGAATCAGCCCGAAACCGGTCGAGGTAAACCGTATCCATAGGTAACTCCCCTACACGTAAAGTGGTTTTTTTTATCGTCCCTATAAGTAATGTCTTTGGATAGGTCTTTCAAAAATAGGTACCTAATGTAAGCCGTTTTCCTATCGTTTTGCGGAGACGAAGCAGCAGTTATACTTAAGCTAGTTTTAAATAATACCGTAATAATTAGAGATTTTTTACATCATCTATCTGTGTTTTAAAAAAACATGGACAAATTGGTTTGATACTACCTCGATAAAATGCTCGTTCGCTCAAAATTATACATAAAGGATATTAAATTAGAGGATTTCCGAAATCAGCTTTAATAGATCGAATTTTGGTGACATTTTATAACGCTGTTTTCGATGCTTTGCATACTAAAGCTTAATGAGCATGCTCCTGATTAATTTTTAAAAAACTAAGGATGATCAAAAAGAAAGCGAAATAATTCATCAAAATATTACAGTCAATAATATTTTTGATCAAATTTTTGCTCATAAGTTTATGAACTTAACTGTACCTATTTAAAGACAGGCATTGCATGAAAAATATTTAAATTATATAAAATAATATCAATCATGCAGCTAAATAAAATACAATAGGCACACATAACGATATTAATACAAATAAAAATAACTATAAAATATAAAAGTATAACATACAGACCTAAGTAAATCCAAGGCAATCACACAAAAAGTTCAATCACTGTTACCGGTGTTGCCGCTAAAAAAATGTTTACAAAAAACCACACTGTCACTGTCCAAGAGAAATTGTATTTTTTTTTACGAAACGTAATGACTGGCCGTTAAAAATGCAGAATAGGTATGACCTAGCAGTTCTATATGCACTATGATTTTCACTTTTTTCCGTCGGGATTGGCAAAGGATACCTGTTCCTGAGAGCCACAGCAATATAATGGGGCCGGGAAGGCTTTTTGTCCCTTGCCTCTATACGAACTGAGTATTTTTTTTTCATTGTCTGAGCCAACCGGTACTGCGGCCTACTATACACTGCCTGTAGGCGGAGCTATTCAAGCTACACTTTCCAACGCTAGCCATCTCTGTTACCCGCTTGTGATTGAACTTTTGTGCGAGGGAGACGGGTATGTTTGGGTGTGGTCGGCTGCTAGGTTTTTTTAAGGATAAGGCTATGTTTTAGGTTGATATGGTTTTAGGTATGTTTTATGTGTTCTGTTGGATTGGAAGCTGAATAATTTATTTGCGTTGGACCTAAAAGGAATTATTTTGCGGGTTCGTGTTATATATAGTTCTTTGGAACCGCAAAGGGTATATACATTACTTAACAGGTACTTAAATAATTAATTGATTAAATAACAATAAACGTCGTAAAGCGGTTAGATTTTTAAAGATAAATTCAAAGTAGATTTATTTCAAGAAAAACCGTTATTATTCGAGAAGCATCAAACATAAGAGTAATACAATTTTCTGTAGGTATTTTATACCTTATCATCTCAATCAACGTTAAAAATAAATAACTGAAAATCAACCGACTTTTGTGACTAGCTATTAATTAAAAAAAAACGCATTAACAAGGACCCAAGAATTTGCATTTAGACATGGTTTGGACAATTAAACATCTTAACCAAAGACAACACCACTCTTTCTCCAAATCTCTTCAATAAAGAAAAAAAAACACATGTCATCAACATTGAAAGGAAATAGAAAACTGCAATGCACTTTCGCCCGACATTTTAGAGTCACGGTGACGTTTTAAGATGGCGTACGCAGTCATCACTCATCAGCGGTTTTTGGCGCCAAATCTCGGGATAGTCGAGCGCTTGTTTTACACGCTCATAATGCTAACAAGTTCTGTTAGAATCAAACTTATATTAAACAAGCTTTCATTTTCATTTATGTTCTTATTATTGTTTTTATTAAACGTATACTTATTTTAATTAATATAAGTTATTAGGTATCTCGCTATTTTTACCTATTTGTATTTGTAATTGTACCAAGCACTTATAATTTTTGTGGCATAGCGCCCTGGTCTAACTAGAATAATTGTATTGTATCTTATTAATAAATTTTAATTGAAATTGTATTGTATAACTAAACATCAAGACAACATAATCTTGACTTGTTTATTGTTAACACGCCATATAAGTTTCAGTCACGGTGACGTCACAAGATGGCGGCCGCGTCATGGCCAATCAGCGTTTTCCATTTAAAATTCGAACGCTAGCGATAACTTGCTTTTTTTAGATTATATTCAGGCGTTTATTGTGGTCAAACAAAAGCCTATTTTTGTGTAAAAATAAATAAATAATTGAATTAATTCTTGTTAGTTCATGTTTTCTTTTCATGAAGTCGTGGTTAGACCTATAGCCTCTCAAGTAGGTAGAGGATCATGGGGTCTGGGTACCTATCTGAGTTTATCGTAATCCATTTGCGAAAATTATCTTTGAAATATGCCATAAACTTAACGATGAAGGAAGACATTGTGAAACATCCACCTGCAAAGAACTTCAATGGTATGTGTTAAGTTCCCAATCTGAACTGAACCCGCGTGGGAACTAAGTACGGCCACAGTCCTCCCATTCTGAGAGAAAGCCTATGCCCAGCCATGAGACGTAAATATACACCTTGTTATTTTTGATATCCAAAATATTAACAATGAATGTGAAGCAATTATACACATGTAACAAAAAAATGATTTTTATTTCCGAAAACAATATTTTTCAAATTCGCGAAATAGTTAAAAAATTATCAGGTAGTTCATTTCATATCAATGAACTGAGTCGTCTGCCGAAGTTAACGGATATAAAAAAAACACGGTGTATAGGAAGAGATGATGATGATGATTTTTTATCATCAGTTGATTTTATGATTCAGCCTTTAAAAAAAAGAAGGTTCACTATTACATTTTTATATTGTCACCTACTTACAACTCAGTCTTATGTATGAACCAATTTGGAAATTCCTGTTTTTAATAGTTTGTGTTCGTGCGTGCTTAGTTTAGTTTACAAGGATTAGTAGGTATATCTAATTTACAAGGAAAATGAATAACGGCTAAGATTGCTTGAGAATTGTTAGTACTAATATTTATTATTATTCATCATCATCATCATGTCAGCCGAAAGACGTCCACTGCTGGACATAGGCCTCCCCCAACCACTGCTTTATTATTATTATATTATTATTATCATACGGCTAAGATTGCTTGAGAATTATTAGTACATTAAGAGTTAATAGCAGCCTAAGGTATAAAATATACCTACCTAAACTTGGAAGATTCCGTACACAATACGAAATTCTTTCTTGGGCGTGTCCGACACGCTCTTGGCCGGTTTTTTATTTGTTCTCTGGTACCAGCAGACAAATATGTGGTCTACCACCCTAAAGTTGATAATCGTTTGCATGTCATAAAACAATAATGCCAACTTGAAAGTTCGACTTAAGCGACATATTCATTTGATAGGAACTTGTTTAAAAATTGTTAGACCTCTTATTTGGCTGATGGTACCACACCACACTGTATTTTATGAAGTTATCCTTCTTATCCCGAGTTTTTCTATTACAAAAAAATAGTCTAATTTACCCCCATTCCATTGCGTTACCACGCCTCACACACGAACACGACTTGTAAAAAATATTGTCCACTGGATTACCAAAAAATATTTTTTTCTATTTTGACTCCAATTGTTTCGATAAAAATCGGCATTCGATCAGCTTATATGCCATTCTGAATAAAAAAAAATATATTTTTAAGTTCATCCAGTCAAAAATTAGGGGTTAAAATGCCCGAGTAACATTTTATAACCTTCAATACAAATTTTGGCCCATTTACACCTCTTACGCAAAATTATATTTCTTTAAGGCCCTAAGCCCTTACTCTAGGCTGGCTCATTCAATCAGCCAGGCTTAAAATTTCGCAAACCTCATAACCAAACCTCTTTTGTAGAACGACTAAACAAAACGTGCCAAATTGCCGCCCTTTTTTTGACAACCGCAGCTGTCAAACGTCATTATCTTAAAAGCTACCAGAGACAATCGTTTTTTCTCTAAAGTCAGGTAGTAACAACTTGTCCGTTTTGTTTGAGTCCTTTGAAACTTAAAAGGGTAGTAATGGGCTTATATTGGACACTTAATAACTAAAAAAAACGTGTGAGATGACAAGTTAGTATAGTCGCATGATGGTTTTTGGACAATATTATGGTGGTCTAAAGTACTGGCCACTTCTGGTGATTTTAACAATGTAAAAGATATTTAATGAGAATAATCTGAATAATGGTTTAGTCTATTCCATCCTAGCCCGAATACGTCCCACTGCCAGGCACAGACCTCCTCTCAGAATGAGACGGATTGCGCTCTAGTTCCCACGCGGGTCCGTGCGGTTTAAGAACTTCACTCACACCCACCATTAAATTGACTCACGGGTTTGTGCAGGTTTCCTCGGAATGTTTTAACATCACGCCATGCGAAACTTTTTAGCACGACGTGACAACTTTGACGCGCTTCAATTCAACTTTTAAAAATATGGCTCCATCGACAGATCATCTTTGTCATTGTTGTTTGATTAGCAAAAGAAAAAAGAAGTTATCAATATTTTCTAATAATCTAACTGACATTTACCTATATTATTATTATTATTTACCCAAGAAACTATATACCGATTTCCAATCGGTATTACTAAAATTTTGTAAAATTTATTCAACTGGCAAGACCGAATACGTGACCGAAGTCGCGAGTAAAACCTACTCATAGCCATATTACGGGTAATTTCCATTTACAGAAAATTTGGAGGAAAACAAAATGGGTTTCTCAGAACTTCCGACTAATAGCAATAAAAAGAACCTAACGTGGGCGTATTCTTTCCACGTAGGTATGATAAATAACCCAAATCATTACAAGAGACTTAGGCTCTCGCAGGTTAATCGAAAGCCCCTTTTTAGGGTTCCGGAGCCAAAATGGCAAAAACGGAACCCTTATAGTTTCGCCATGTCTGTCTGTCTGTCCGTCCGCGGCTTTGCTCAGGGACTATCAATGCTAGAAAGCTGCAATGTCATTTTGCACGAATATATAGGTAAACTATGCCGACAAAATGGTACAATTAAAAATTCAAAAAAACTTTTTTTTAGGGTACCTCCCATAGAATACCCTATATTGTGGGGTATCGTTGGATAGGTATTTTAAAACCATTAGGGGTTCGATTCAGTGATATGTTTGCGAAATATTCAACTTAAAAATGTAAATTTTCATTAAAATCGAGCGTCCCCCCCTCTAAAATCTAAAGAGGTGGGTGGAAAAATTTGAAAAAAATCAGGATGATAGTAAGTATATCAAACTTTCAAGGAAAACTATAACGGCTAAGTTTGCTTGAGAATTATTAGTAGTTTATGAGTAAATAGCAGGCTAAGGTATAAAATATACCTAAACGTGGAAGATTCCGTATAAAATACGAAATCCTTAGAAAAATATTACTTAATTTTTTCGTAATGGCTACGGAACCCTTTTTTGGGCGTGTCCGACACGCTCTTGGCCGTTTTTTTTTTACAACCTTCGTACCTTAAACCTTCATTTTCGTATAAACAACTTTAGTCCCACAGACGCAACGCTCAAAGTAGAGCATCTAGTTTAATATCATCTACTCGCTTCCGGTTATAAAAGGGCATAAGAACACACCAAACCTTAAAGTTCAATTGTATTCAATATTGCTCAATTCAGGTTTTAGATTCTCGAAAAGCTAACTCGAGTGGCGTTGCTTCGTCTCTATCTTACCATATTAAAAAGGAAAGAAACGCAGAGATCGATAAATATTTAGGCAGTCCTACCTAATATTTCTAATCCAAAAGTTTAATACCTACTAAAAGTTAAGTCAAAACCGTTTTTTATAGCATAAAAAAATTAAACACATTTATGGGATTCATTTAAAATTCCCATTGTTTCAAAATGAGATCGCTACGTCACGTAAACGCGTTTCAACTCTAATTTATTGCATTAAAATCGTTATTCGGTTAGCCTTTTTGGTACATAAGCCGTTTGGTTCGCGCGTGTGTTAGTATTGATTACGAATCTCACCGGCCAATGAGAGCCCGCCGGGCTCCAAGATGGCCGCCAAGGGTTGGTTCCCTTCAGATCCATCTATTTAATTTATTACGCATTGTGTTGGTCGGACATTAATCTTTTTTGCCTTTTATTAATGTTCGCCTGTTTTATTTTAATGAAACGGCTTTTCCCGCGTTTCCCCGCCGCCATTTTGTATTGTTTTATCGATTCTAGGGAAAATGGTGGTTGCGTTAGTATGTGTTACTGGAATTAGTAGGTATTTTTCTCTTAGAAAACCGGATTAAAGGTAGAATAAATGGTACAAACTACCTAACGTTGCTTTAGTTTGACAGTGACACAATTCAAAAATAAAAATGGCATTAAATTAACTTTAGTCTGTTTTTGAAGTGACAATATTTAAAAATGTTATGCCCTAGAATTTTGAGTTGTGTCACTATCAAATTAAGCAGCGCTATTATGAAACACCTAAAACCGAGGGGCGGACTCGCGCACTGGAGGTTTTCGTAAATATGTAGGTACGTACGTACTACGTACTAAACCTACGATAGATACATATTTAATGGCATTTCTATAAAAAACAATGTTATTTTTGCATATCAGTGATTTTAGTACACTTAAGAGCGTTTATATACCTGCCGAGCTGGCAACGTTGCATTTTCGTTAGTTTTTCTCGATTATTCCATAAAAATTTAATGAAAATTAAAATGTGGTCTGATATTAACTGTGTCTACTCCAATATTATTCGTGATGGACTTTTATATTCTTTAAAAACGAACTAATGTTTATTAACGGTTTTTAAAGAAAACAAGTCTATAACGAATAATTATTGGGGTAGACAAATTAACAGTTCTATCAGACCACATTTTTAATTTTCATTCAAGTTTTATGGAATAATCGAGAAAAACTAAGAAAAATGCAACGTTGTCAGCTCAGCAGGTACCTATAAACGCTCTTAAGCCTACATCTAGTATGTCAAAAAAAAAAAAAAACTGCATTCAACTGTCATTTGTTTCAAAGAATACAAATTCTACAGATTATAATAAACATAGAAAAAGATAGCCTTAGGCACATATCTGTACGTGTCTGGACATACGAGAGGTTAATTAGTGCAAAGATTTCGATTGGCCATCTACTTCGAAAGTACCTACCCTAGTAAGACGATGTTCCGACGTAACTTATAAACGAAAAAATATATACATTATTGAGTTTCTTGCCGCATTTTCTCAACATTTTTTTTTCCAAACGTGG
Source organism: Choristoneura fumiferana (assembly GCF_025370935.1). Lineage (NCBI taxonomy): Eukaryota > Metazoa > Arthropoda > Insecta > Lepidoptera > Tortricidae > Choristoneura > Choristoneura fumiferana. The sequence goes on from NC_133501.1 coordinate 693,276, forward strand.
TAAATTTTTGTTGACATTCAAGTGCGTGTTACATCCTAAATTAGATAAAGATACAAGTAAAATCCGGTTATAACGACGGCCAAGGGACCGGTGATATTACGTCGTACTAACCAGACGCCGTACTAAACGAACGGATGTACTTTCATGGTGGCTGATATTAAAACCAAACATATGCCTATACTTACGTCGCTAAAAACGGTTAGTTGTTAAATGCGAAGTCGTACTAAACGGACTACACTGTATATATTTTGACTTTGACTTTGAAAGCAGATCTTTACCATAGTCCTTATCAGCCATCATTCATTCACAGAATGATCTACAATCACTAAGGTCGTTGCACTGGCAAGTCACTACATGCTAGTTGACTGTTGTGATGACTTTTAGTTATTGTGAAAACTGCTGTCATCATGCCTGGGCGACTTTAACAGTGGCTGGAACAGACCGGGAACTCAGCAATGGTGTGGCACGTAAGTAGTTAACTAGAATCCCATCGGGTCGCCTGATTCTTTTACGTGATGTCATCAGTATAGCATTTTTTCTTTTGCTTTTATTTATACATCGTGTTTTTTTTTAATATCCGTCAACTTCGGCAGACGACTCAGTTCATTGACATTGACGTGACACATGAGAGGCATAAAAAAAAACTCTTTACTGCACACCAACACATAGTAAGTATATAAAACACAGGTATATGGAGATTATTTAATTTAATTTTACCGATAAAACTCAAACTAGCTATTATATTCTTTTGACTGGGAGCGCCAAAGTTCGCATACTCTTCGCTATTCATACCGTAATTTTTGTCCGAATCATCGTTTGTCATAATTTTTATCTCACTGAAACCATACAGTTTTCAGAAATTTTTAAATGGTCATCCTATAGAAAACTATAGGTTAGGTTAGGTTTGTTTTATAACAATTCTGAACAATTATTGGATTCAGGGAAAAAAAGAGTTAAGTATGACAAACGATCGTTCTGACAAACATTACATTCGGACTTCCAATAAGCATGCGAAAAATATATTTTTACTGTATTTTTATTTAAAAAATAGAAATCTAAAATTTGCATGATAAGTCCAAACAATCATAAGAAGATTTTACGGGTCGGTCAACTTTTTAGTGCAGCTTGTTGCCATGAACGTCTCCTGAGTTCCTTATTAAAACCTGATTTCAAATAAAAAACCGCATTCAAATCGGTCCACCACCCGTTTAAGAGCTACGGTGCCACAGACAGACACACAAATACTACAGATGTGCAAGTTGCGGAAAGTTACCGAAAAGTTGGAAAAGTTCTCGGAAATTTCTGTAAACTTTCACAATTGAAACATTGGAAATTTAAATTTAAGAAACGGAAAGTTACAATGCCCATATAAAATTGTGAGAAGTTTCCGAAAATTTTCCTATGTGAAATATTCCGCAATTTTGGAAAGTTTCCTTTGGCACATCAGTAACAGACACACATAGCGGTCAAACTTATAACAGCCCTCTTTTTGCGTCGGTGGTTAAAAAGCATGATTTCATGGGGTACAAATCTACTTAAAGTTAATACGTGTCTATAATTTTCGGATAACTGATGAACTAATTATTGCTGATTGTGGTGAATTTGAACTACCTACCTTGAAGTTTCAAACATGGACAGTGGTTGACTGTGTCTTGCGTGTTTTTGTGAACAATGAAAATAAAGCGTAGATATAAAAGCTTATATTTTTAAGAATACAGTATATTAGGTGTGCTATAAACCAAAAGCGTGTAAGTGTTAGGTAAATTAAATGGAGGCGCAAACTGTAACAGGTTCGGGCTGAAAAACAGCGCTGAAGTGTTAGTCTGAAGACCTGACACTGTCAGCATTATGCTGATGCCCGAACCATTTGCCGCAATTTAATGGGTCGAGTAGCATGCGGGGATACTTTTAGGTTAAGGAGGGATTTTTATAAAAGTTCATTAACCCCTACATTAGAAAGCAGGTCTCACGAACTTTTATAGAACCCGCATATAGTTAGTAAGTTAACTTAATTTTTAGAGTAGGTACCCTTCTTGTGTAATATGCATTATATACCACCTAATTGTTGGCAATAAACTCATTTTCTTTCTTTCTTTCTAATTACATTTTTGTCACACTAGCCTCTATCGCCAGAAAGTTCCACTTCCAAGCGAACCCGCGTGTAGATACTAGTTATTAATACATATAAATATTTCAAAAGCCCAACAAAAAGCACTTAAAACCTCATGCCATTGCCTACAACAGCGGCCAGAGAATTGATTTTAATTCCACAATGATATTATTAATGATGGCAACCCCACGGGATTGAGACGTCACTGGCAGCATTAATCATGGCGACAGTACGCATGCGCCGTGCTTATGTGAATGCACCCTATGTACTGAGCCTTGTGAGTTAGGTGGTTAAAAAGAAACGAATATTAGGAAGCACAATCTTCTTATAACAAGAAATAATTCAAACCAATACCAACAAGCCAAAGTCAAAATATCTCAATTTAGGCTATAACAAGCACTTACGAATGTCAATACTACGTAGATAGACCAATAGATAGATAGAGTTTGTCACTTGTATTTTGTTCTTTTTCTTTTGTATGTAGAATAAAGTTCAGAGAATTTAATTTTTCTAAAGAGATGGAATGCGAACTTCATTCGCTCATATCTTGCTTATTTTTTTACAGATATTGATGATTATTAGATACGTCTAAGGGTTTTTTACCTTTAAAGGGGTAAAACTGTATTTCCTCAAGGCGAGGTGGGGGGTAACGAAGAAGATGCCACCAAACATATAGATAGATTACAAATCAACGCAAAGTCACACTGCACTTGTGTTTTAGAGGTAAAAGACGACTATCTATAGTCAGGAGTAAAGTAGATTGACTAACATTTATTAGACAAAGTGCTGCCCAGACTAGAAACAAGAGTGCATTATGCTCATTAGACTAACCATAGACTAAAGATTAAGATATATCACAGGAGTCATGAATAAAAAAAAATGTTTTAATGGGATCTAAATTCTTTATTTGTTACGTTAAAAGTAAACAGTATAATCGCCAATTATTGAATTCAGTAGTAACTGTCAATTTTGATAATATGTTTTTTTCTAATAGAAAGTAACGCAAAGAACTCGTTAGAGGTATTTTCATTTCTGGACAGCATTTGGTCTAAGCTTTGCCAATCTTAAAAAAAAATGTTTTATGCACGTACGCTAACAGAGGTGTCCTAATCCGTACTGCCCAAGCCCCATTCACATTGGCACATTTATCACATTCATCTTTCCAAAGCTATTAGTACAGTTTGAATGAATTAAATAAATAACGACTTTGATTACACCCCATGCGATACACTTTAAGCCAATAACATGTTTCATTTTATTGGCGAGTATCCATTTTTATTAATATTACAAAGCTTTTAAAATAGAATAATTCTAAAGACGATAAAAGAATTATTAAATAACACAAAAGGAATCGGCCATCTTGAAAGGGAATGGAATTGTTCGAAAAAATCCATAATATCACCAATTTGAGGAGTGTACACGAAAAAATGAGCCGAGTTCGTATTGGACTGGAAAATACGGGTTCCGTAGATTAATAAAAACATGTGGCTTAGTTTAACAAGCGATTTTTTTGACAGTTTTAAAACAACACACGAGTCGATAAAAAAAAACAAAGTAGCCTAAGCAGATAAATCATAGATAGGTCTTCTCTAAGTTTTCACTTTAGTATTAAAAATAGATACATTGACATTTCATTCAAAAATTTTATCTCCAAAAATTGCTCTAAGTATATTTTTTTTCTGTGAATACTTTCGTGCGGAAGGAAGAGGGGGGACCTTTAAATATGTCTCATTCCCAATATCTAAACGGATCCATAACAATATTTTGTTTGTTAATCTATAGTTTTCAGTTCCTTTTCTTCTTGCATAGAATACATATACATTTTTCTGACTCTCTTCTTCATAACGTCATGTATGAATTCAACGGAAGAAGTCATTCATTACCAAGGGTTCATATATTCCTCAGGGAACCCTCACAACATACGATCCTACCCCAAAAAAAGACCCAAAGTATTAATCACAGAGAACACAGGCCGAAACGATGACTAGCGGAAAAGTCGGCTCGAAAAAAGACCCGATTCTTTTTGAATTTCGAACGCGGCTGTCACTTGGTGACGTCGGCCAATTTAAATAGACCTTGCTCTGCTTAAAATAATGTCTGAAATCAGAGTTCTAGTTAATTTTGTCACGTTTGAGCTCATTATTGTACCGACGCCGCTCGAAAAACGTGTCTTTTTCAAAAATTCAGAGATAATGCAGAGTTTTGTTATTAACTTTTTTTTCTGGGCAGACATTTTCGATCATAAGTTTTAAATTATGTTTTCGATGCATAAATTACTGAAGTTTTAATGTAGGAATTTGGGAAATCGACTTTTAGAAGTTTGGATGGGTTTCTTTTAATATTTTTTTGGCTGCATGAGTTATAGAAGATAGCAGGGATTTTTACAAATTATTCTTAAAAAAAAAAACATTTGGGCAAATGCATTTTATTCAAAGACTGTGAACTATTCAGAATTTATTTCAAGACCATTGGTTAGTTTTATAAAAACCGTGAAACATGAAAAAAAAAATCGGTTAGACATTTGTGAACCTAGCAGGGATGAAAGATGGCGTCAAATTTTTAAATTACTTACCTACACCAAAAAAGCCTGCGATGTTTTTAATTACTCTAGTAATAGCTTGCTTTTTTTTTTCAAAATCCCATCGACGTTTTTGGGCCCTGCCCCTCCCCCCCGGCGCAAAGCTCGACTATATCATTTGTCCCGTGAATCAGCAATTCTAATATTTCTAAACCCATACTGTGTATTAATCGTTGAGAAATACGGAATAGTTTTAAGTGAGACATGATATTGAATAGATTTTTTAGGGTCCTGTACCTAACGAAAAAACAAGTAATATTTTTCTAAGGATTTCGTATTTTGTACGGAATATTCCAAGTTTAGGTATATTTTATACCTTAGGCTGCTATTTACTCTTAAACTACTAATAATTCTCAAGAAAACTTAATTATAGTTTTCGTTGTAAGTTTGATATACTAACTACCTTCCTGATTTTTTTCAACACTACAAGGTTAGATAAGAAAAAAATCACCTCCAACTTTACGTATATGGGAGGTAGTAAATTTTTTTTTAATTTTTTGTTGTACCATTTTGTACAGCAGCTTTCTAGCATTAATAGTCACTGAGCTCTTGGCCGGTTTTTAAAGATTCCAAAGCAGTACCGCTTTGGAAACACTGTCCCAAGAAACTGGTTCCATATTTTAGTGGTGCGTGGAAAAAAGTTCCGCTTAAAGCGGACGGTGCTAGATTGCCAATCAAAGTGACCCTTTAAGGGTTCCATTTTCTTTTCGAGCTACTGCACACTAAAAACAGTACGCCCACGCAAAGCCAATTTGAAAAAAATACCCGTATTATTCAATTTCAAATTCCAACGCAAAGATATCGTTCACCAATGTATGTGTGACCCTTAAAGCACACAACACCATGGACTTTTGATCACGTATACATCTAATCAACAAAAAAGCAACCCTAGTCGCACCCCTGTATATAGGACAATAGGAAACGGAAGTACATAAGGGAGTCACCCTTATGTACTAAACGTTGTATGTGATACCGGCAATCTACGAAAGATTGCAAGAGCTAGTTGGGTGCAGTTGGGACGGGAAAATGATTGAGCGCAATTGGTAGCAACGGTT